>NC_071497.1:45955029-46255029 GCF_028500815.1 Rissa tridactyla | reverse complement strand
TAAGGTGTAGGTTTTGTTTTGTTTTTTTCTTTTGTTTATCTTGTGATATGGTTCCACCATTTTCTGAAGGAGGTTTCTGGGAGTCTGTCATCTGGTTTTTGAAGGTGTATGAAGCCGGTATTAGGATAGCAATATTAAGAGCGTCCTTGCATGTAATAGCATTAATTAAAAATAAAATAATTCAAAAATTCCAATTTGAAGGAATGTACTTGCAGCTTTGAGAATGCCATTCTTAATATTTCCTTCTCTCTAAATATAACCAGCCTGGACTTGGAAGAAGTTGCTGCACAGATTTCCTCATCAGTTGTCTCCTCCATGCATCAGTCTCTATAAATGTGGAATAATTGTATTCTGCTTCCAGATATTTTTTTGAATCTTAAAAGCTTTTGTTAAAAGAGCAGTGTAGTGAGCCTGGGATTATTTGCAGTTATCTGCCTCGTATCTGCAAAGTGCCTTCCATGTAACTGCATGGCCTGTCTGTTGTACAAATGTTCATCAAAAATGTCTTAATGATATACATGAATTTTTGTAGTGAGGTTTAAGTGCAGTGGAAGTGAGAATTGCTAAGTGTCCTAAATTACTAGAGCTCTCCAGCAGGAGATGGACAGGTCTTTTCAGACCTGGCAGCTACACATATACACTCTCCATTAAAATAAAACAACAACAACAAAGTCTAAATTTCTCTTTGATAGAACTGGAATTAAGAATGAAAGTCAAAAGTAGTTGAGAATTAATTCCTTAAGAATTTAACGATGTGAAGAAATTCATAAATTGTAGAAAACTTGGTACTCACAGTTTAACACGTATAACTGTGCTTGGCTTGCTCAGGTATGAGGAGCTGGTTTTCCAGTTATTCTTGTAATGTCAAAGTTAGTTGAGGGTGATTGAAAATTTTGGGGGTTTTGTCGTCTTCTCCAATGTATTATATTTTATGTTGCTTTGAAGATTGAGCTGTGAATTAAACACAGCAAAACTGAGAGAAAATAGCAAATCCTGTTCCTTTAACCTCGTATTATTAAGCATCTGCTGCTGCACATTGTTGGTGATGGTTGGCTAATTGAACAAACCTCCTTATCTGTTCCCACTAGATGTTGTTGTAATAAAAGCTTATTATTATTCATCAGCTGGGTCTCTTTCTAGACTGAAGAGCCCCAGGTTTGAAGGACCTATTTAAATGTTGGTATGGCAGCTGTTCTTGGAGTCAGTCTTCCGCTTCCTTCTGTTCTGCGTACTTCTGTGAGAAACTGCAATGAGTTTTAGGTCTTAAAAAGTGAGGGTCCTACGTTTGAAGTGATTCTACTTTTTTTTGGCCAAAGCCTATTCAAACAGGCTTGAAATATGTTTTACTGCTTTCACTTTTAAAGACTGTTATTATATAATTTTATGTCCTTTATAGCTATGCCATTTATTCCTTTGTTAAATATCTAGACTACTGCTAGAGTCAGCTTAAATATATGTAACTGCTAGGAAGTACTTTGTATACTTTGCTTGAAGTTTTGGGCTGTAAACATCCTTATGCAGCCACTGCCCACCCCTTTTTATTCTGTGAAATACTGTGTAAAGGCTCAGGTATGTGATTTATTATGTGTAATTAAATTAAATATACGAACAAAAGGGAACAATTTCTGATTGTGAGGAAAATATGCTTTATGCAGCCAAATCAGAAGTAGTTATTAGTATTATTTGCAGTCCTGATCTGCAACATAGTGTACCAAGTGGAATGTTAGTAATTGGGTATTTGCTGTTAAAGTAACTCTTCTGTGCACAGCAGAAGTTACACACACACACATGAAAATTAATGTAAAGTTTGAATGAAGTAGTTTTAAGATAACTTTGATTGTTTACTACACAGGTTCAAACTGTCTGGACAGCTGCCTTTACTTTCTATCCAAATATCAGACCAGAAGCTGACAAGCATCTTGGAGCTAATTGATAGCATTCCTAAGCCAGAAAGTGCTCCTGCTACCAGTTCTCCTCCAAAAATAACTGAGGTAAGTTTTTTAAAAAACATTTCATTAATAATTATCATTGCAGTTTTGAAAGGAGCATGAGAAAGTAGAGGAAAAGGATTTACTTAGTACCTCTTGGAAAAACTTACTTAATTCTCTAAAGCTGTAGAAATTTTGCTTCTTAGTTAGTTTATTATGATCTTTGGCCAATAACTATGAAATAGTAGTCCAGTGATTGAATTTAAAATAAAAAACCCCCAAACTTTTACTACTCTGGGGACTACTTTGTAGTTCATATTAATTTTGATTAAAAAACATTCACTTTCATTGAGGATTAGTTTAATTGTACTTTCAAATTCACACATGTATCAGAGTACTGCAGAGTTTGGCTCCAGCTATCTTGTTTAGTGAAGAATTGGAATTTTTTTAAAGCTGAAGTCTTGTACGGATCTTAGTCAGACAGAAGTTTAACTTTCAAAGACAAAAAATATCCACTATCTGTGGCTAATGTTGACTAAAAAGTGCCAGTTTGGCAAAAGCAGCAGCTTCATTTCATCTGCCTACACTGCTTTTTTAGAAGCTTTTCTTTTTTCAGTTATACAACGTACCTGAGTGGGTAGCAGTTCTGCCTTGCATTTCAGTGGTGTAAAAGTGTGTAGTGTGTTGTCTCCCCACTTCCTTAGCGAAAATGGTTCCGGTCACTGGTTTATGCTTTATTAGGGACAAAGGATTGCGACTTTCTTATTATTGCTGAAAAGTACTTTTTACCTTCTGATATGAGCTGTTTTTAACAAAACTAGGAAATGAACTCCAAATTGCTAATTTTTAACATGACTCTAGTCTGCGTGATCTGGCTATGCTTTGTATGTCTTTAAAGCAATCCTATCATATGAACACATGTGAAATCTCAAGGTCAGAGGGTCTGTTTTGTGCAGCTAATCGCAGACATTCTTCAAGGATAAGTTCTGGGAATTTAGTTTTACATAAATAAAATACGCACATATAAGATACCTCTCCTGTACTTTATAACACTGACTATACTTGAGTTGAATTATAGAATTCAACTATTACATTTAAAAATATTTTAAGTGACTTTGATGTGGTTATTATTACCTGTACATTACTTGTGATGTGCAAGATGAGGAAAGACTATTGAGCCAGTGTGAATGTATTTGCATTATATGCAGCATCTGTATTAAAACCTATAGTTAAACCTGTCTGCTCAAGCTTCCATCTACTGCAGAGCCTGACAGACTTCAATTGCTGGTATTAATTTCAGTTAATTTGAGTGGATTTCCTGCTTTGGTGGTGGCAGAGACACTCCCATACTTTCACCCTTGTAGCTGATACTCTTCTGAGCTTTGTTGTCGTGATATCACTTCTGAATGAAAAAGGATGTGAAATGCTTTTTTCAGAGCTCCACATGTGAGCTTTGTTCTCTACGTTTTGAGTTAGTGGAGGAATTGTTTTTGGTGTGTGAAAATGGAAGCTTCTTCAAAACAGATCTTTCTAGGTTTTTGCACCCTGCACTTTCTTGTACTTTAATACAAGAACGCTGTCCACTTCAGTCTGGAAGGCTTTATTTCTCACGATTTGGTACTGTGAAGTCAAGTCTCACAGTTTCTTATCCTTATCGTCTTAGAATGTGAAAGTGTTACATACGAGACACTTTCACAGTTACAAAACTCAGAGACTTGCTGTTATCTGTCACTCATAGACTTTGATATATGCAGTGAAGTCAAATTATGTAGGCTGGAGTCTGAGAAGAGAGACTGAAATGTGAAGAGTGAGATGAAAAGTGGAGCCTTGGAAACAATGTTCAAAGATGAGTGTTATTTTGTTGACATAATACTTAGATTTCTGTAAGATACTGTGAGTTATTCCAATTGTCTGAGACTGGGCTTTGAAAATAACAATAACAGGGGAAAAAAACCAAAAAACCAAAACAAAAACTATTGTCATCTGTGCAGTCCAGGGCCGAAGGCACTCAAGAAGAATGGGCATGCGGACAATGCACACGTCTCTCCTTATCTTAGTACTCTGTGGAAGGCACATATATACTAAATATGGATGTGGAAAATGCAGATGAGAATTCTTTATAAACTCAAACCACCAAGACTGCTTTCTGAGGCTTGATGGGAAATCTGGCTTTGGTGAATAAACCATTTGGTTACCTTCACTAAGATAATTTAATTCTATCATACCACATGGAGTGAGGATTCTTGTCCCGTTGTCCACTCTAGTGGCAAAATAGTGACACTTCACACATTTTCAGTTACTTCTCTGGGTTGTGCATAAATGCGTCTCACAAGTAAAGACTCTACTAGCATCTGTTTTTCCAGATATATAAAGAAAGAAGGTTCAACAAGGCCAAGTGCCAGGTCCTGCACTTGGGTCTCAACAACCCCATGCAGTGCTACAGGCTTGGGGAAGCGTGGCTGGGGAGCTGTGTGGTGGAAAAGGACCTGAATAAGCTGGCAGCGTGCCCAGGTGACCAAGAGGGCCAATAGCATCCTGGCTTATATCAGGAACAGTGTGGACAGCAGGACTAGGGAAGTGTTTGTTCTGCTGTACTCAGCACTGGTGAGGCCACACCTTGAATACTGTGTTTGGCACTTCACTACAAGAAAGATAGTGAGGTGTTGGAGCATGACCAAAGAAGAGCAGCAAAGCTGGTGAAGGGTCTAGGGAACAAGGCTTGTGAGGAGCATCTGAGGGAATTGGGGTTGTTTAGCTTGAAGAAGAGGAGGCTGAGGGGAGACCTTATCACTCTCTACAACTACCTGAAAGGAGGTTGTGTTGAGGTGGGTGTCAGTCTCTTCTTCCAAGTAACAGGCAGTAGGACAAGAGGAAATGGCCTCAAGTTGTGCCAGGGGAGGTTTAGATTGGATATTAGAAAAAATGTCTTCACTGAAAGGGTTGTCAAGCATTGGAACAGGCTGTCCAGGAAAGTGGTTGAGTCACCATCCCTGGAGGTGTTTAAAAGATGTTTACACATGGCCTTAGTGACATGATTTAGTGGTGGACTTGGCAGTGTTAGGTTAACAGTTGGACTTAATGATCCTAAGGGTCTTTTCCAATGATTCTATGGTTCTATGAAATTTAGAAACAATTCTGTCTGTTCTAATGTTTTCTCTAGCTCTGGTTACAGTTGATCTTCTACTGTTCTCTGAAACTGCCATACTGTAGTTCTGTGAGGGACTAGGTTTTGATTTTTTGAGTTTTTGTATGATGCGCTGTTTCTGTCCACCTTTTGATCTATGAAGTTGGATGTTTGAACCTCTTCACATCTTTTCTGATATATTCTCTCTATGGCTAGATGAATGTGCAGTACCTGATTTATGCCTCATTTCTCCCCATGCTTTTGATTTTAGTAACATGTTTAACTGTAATGATTTGCACCTAAAATAAGACCAATTTCCTTAAGTTGTAAAACTTCTGTGCAGCATATATGCATGCAGTAGCATGACCAATGAATTCAAGCAAAAAATTTGATGATATCTCCTGTTTCAGGCTGCTATATCCCCTGTGCTCTCAGCACCACATTTGTCACAAGGTGTGTTTCCTGTTTTGGATCTTCATTCATTTGCTGAGTCAGGTAATATGATCTATTTTAAAGTCTGCTTTAATAAACAGGTCAAGTCAAGGTTTTGAATTCAGCAAATTAATTTGTTTCTCTTGGAGTAAGCGACCATTTGTGGCTTTGTTTCAAGTTCTGGGAGGTTGAGTAGTGTTATATTCTGTGCGGATTATTATAATTCACTCTGTACAAAATATTGGTATATTTTCTCATAGTAGTAAAATTCTATATGCTTGTTCTTGCTGATGCCTTTTTGAAGGCAAAGCAGTAAAATGTTTGTTTGGTAGGATGGGTTTGTTTATTTTTGTCTCTACATGTGTTACTATAAATCTCTATTCAGAACATCTGAAGTAGCATGTATGTCATTTTTTGCTTCAGTATGTACTTAGTCTCCGGTTTTAATTCCTTTCTTCTGTTGAACATTTTATCTCCTACTTAGCTGGATTTATTTAAATTACAAAATACTGAAATGATGACTGTTAGAAACTGCTGCGTTGTTAGAAACAGACATCATTTCGACTTCTACAAGATCAAACAGAAGACTGGCTGTGGAGAAACTGATCATGTTTAATACTGCCTTGCTGTTAAAACAGCTTAGCTAGATTGTAACATTCCATCTGGTAGTTACATTTGAAAAATAATCAGACATATAAATGTTATTTCAATGTCAATCACCTTTGTCATGCCAAAACACTCAACTGGAGAAACAGAGGACACTTTTTCTTTTCTCTCAAGTTAATGATATATTGAGTTTGCAAACATTAGCAAAATTACCAGTAAAGTTAATTTTGACATCTACTTTATCACTTCAAATTCAGTGTGTGTAGGATATGTATAGAAATGTATATCTGCATCTTCAACTGTTTTTTTCGCATGAGTTCCCTTAAGTGCCCAAAGGTAGAGAGAAGGTGTCTTCAATTCTTAAAAAATAGAGTGAGATAAGAGCGAACGCTGGTAACAATTAATTTAAGAAAGTAATAACTAGGTTTAGATGGGTCTAGTGTGTTTTTTAATTTATACTATATATACAGCTGTGCAGTAATTTTAAGTGACTCATGTTTTTTTTCTATCTTCACCCCTCCAGACTCAAGGGTGCTTGCATGTCAGTTTTGTCAGAAGAAGGATACTTCTACAGTTATCTTTAACTTCACTCTTTATGGTTTTTAGGTGAAGGGAAAGAGCCTTATAAGATGGTGCAATCTATTTTTCTTGGTTATACTTCCGTAATAATGTCAGCTGGATTAAAGGTTTGATAGTCCTTAGGAGTCTTTCCTGAAATGGGAGATCCTTAGCAGGGAGAGATCCAAAGTAGTGCCACTGATAGTGAGGCGAAGGCTTCTGTACAGTCAGCAGCAGTCAGACAGCGGAAGAGTTAAGCTGTTAGTACGTGCCGAAGGCAAGATGAGCCACAGTTTGTGCTGTCTTTTGCACAGCAACTAGTAAGAGAATGCTGATGAAAGACTTAGTTGGTGACAACCGATTTATGATGACGAGATAGAAGGAGCTGTAGGTGTCTTGAAAAGGTTTGGAGGCAGGAGCAGAAATTATTATAGAAATAGACTTTTCCAGTTGCTAATTATCAGCTAGGTAATCTTCCCATACTTGTACACTTAAGTTTTTATAGATGTCAACATAAAAATTCTAGGTCATAGTACTGCGAAACACTGGCTGTCTAAAATATATGTGTAATGTTGTTGTGAATTAATCCTTAGAATCAGAAGAAGAATTTTATGACGCTCTAAGCAGTCCTGTGGAAGACATGCCATTTTTTGAAGCCCCATCTGGTTCCCTCAAGCGAGCTAGCAGTACAAGGCGAAAAAAACTACGTAAACAGGAATCTTTGAAAAATATGACAGAATTCCAGCTAAGGTTTGAAGTAGCTGAGGTAAAGTTACTTTTTTAATTTTTTTTTTCCTCTGAAGCACGTCTGAACCATAATTTTTCCCTGTTTGTTGAGTTCATGATCCACGTCTACAGAAGTATTGATTCCCCATTTCTTGCTGAAACTATTCTGTAGTGTTTTTTTCCAAGTTGCAGTTGCACTTCTGCATTCTTGTCATCACTGCAATGCTTTGATTTGTGCACTTTATTTCCCAGCTCATTTTATCACTGAATTTCCTCTACCTAACTATCACTCAAAAAACATTTATGTATTTGTTTTGGCTTAAGATGTAGCCTTTGACATCTTTTTTTCCAGACACTGCTGTGGTTGCTGGGAAGATTTCATTACTGTTTCATCTTGTAAAGAGCACCCTATTTTTCCACCACAGTTTCTCCCAGACTCTGTTGGCCTCACACCTAAATCTGTACCATGTCCACTATGAGGTGTTCTATGCGTTATTCTTGCTGTTTCAGACTTGGGGGGGGGGGGGTGAGGGTGGGAAGAGTATTTTACTCAAATGCAAGACGCTCTTTCTGACTACATCAGTTATCTAGTAAAAGAGAAGGCCTCTTAACCACTGTTGTTACCTTTATGGCTATGCCAGTGTTATTGCTGCTACTGGCTGTATAACTATGACTAAACCATACAAATTCAGTTAACTTTACACATTCTTTTTTAGGGTAGGGCTTACAGAATGGCTTCAACACCTCACAACTAGCTTGCACATATCTTATTATGTACTACACCTTATAGAAAATAAATAAATAAAATTGAAATGTACTGGGTTTTGTGTGATGACAAGACCTTAAGAACTACGAGTCTAAAGATAGATGCTGTCTTTTACATTATTCTTTAGTGAAAACTATCTTACAATCTGTTAGAAAAAAATGCAATTGAGAATCTGTTAAGCATCACCTTCTCTCTGTTTGTTGGCTTTATAGTTTAAAATTACTTATTTGGTTTAGTTTTGGTTTTTCCCTATTTGTGGAGAGCGTTGTGTGAAAAGGAAGAGTACATATAATTGTTTTGCTTTGGTTGTGAAAGACAGATAACAACAGCTTAGCTAGGTATTTATTTAACAACATCTTTCTTATGCATGGGTGAAAAAGCAGGAAATCCTCTTGCCTGATATTCAGCTTGGGGATCTAAGAAAGAGTTCAAAGAACTCCAAGAGTTCAAAGAAATTCCAGTGAAAGCAGTAAACTTTTTATGCTGACTGGAAAATCTAGTTTTGACTGGGTTGAACATTACTAAATGGTTTATAGAGTTGTTTTTAAAAATAAATTAGTTCATGTAAGTGTAACTTTGGTATTACTTGTGTGGGTGTTTGAAGTTTTTGTTAAAATAGCAGCAAACAGTATTCTAGTATTCTATCAGTTTTCCCTGTTGAACTGTTTATTTTTTCCAGGGCCTTTTTGCTGTATAAAGTTAAATGATCAATGCACATCAAACAGCATGTAAAATATGTAAATATATAATTCTATAGAAAAACTAAGAAGATAATCCCCTACCTTTTTTCTATTTTTTTTTTGTTTATTTCGGTGGATTTTTTTAGGTCTTAATTAAATTATGCCGACTTACTGGTAATACAGAAACACCTGTGCTGCAGCTTGATGTTGTAGGCTTAGGCACTGAACTTAAATTAAGAACATTTGACATGACTGCAAATGCTTTCCTTCGTGAAGTTTGTCTGCTATGCCCAGAGTATATGGGTAAGTATTTATAGTCTGATCAAAAAATTATGCATAAATAACACTGAGTTTGTCTTCAAAAAGCCTGTAGCGCTTTCTTGTGTCAACTGAGGAAGATTTCTTCCTAAATTAAATGGGGGGAAGAGGAGGGGAGGTAGTAACTCAGGAGCTCATACTTTTAGTAATACTTTGGTAAATATGTTCTAGTGCTGATAATTTTAGTAGAGACATCTATCTGTTTTAGGTCTGCAGAACAGGTTTTGTGATTAAATAGTAATGATGGCTAGTAGCCTAGTTTGTAGTTCTATGGGTGATTAAAGAGTTGTAGAAAACTTGTCATTTTTTTTCTTTAAAAAAAAAAGTAATCTTTTTTGTTCTTTTGGGGTTTTTTAAGATGATAATGAGAAGCCGGTTTACATAATTACAACTTTGGATAATGTAGAAGATGATCTTCTTACTCTGGAGTACATAAAGGTAAGAAAAGAGCAGACTTTGGTTTTGAATTGTAAGCCACTCATCAACAGTACAGTATTACTGAGCAGTTGTTAAGGTTTTTTCCTTATTTGTTCATTCCTTAACATATTGAGTGTCACGTGCAAAGTCTGTCTGCTCCCTAAACAGATTAACTTGTACATCTTAAGTTGTAGTAGTTTTTGAAACAAATTCTCTCTAATGAAATTTGCAAACTTCTCCTGATTTTTTTTTTGTTTGTTTTACGTGCACTTTTGATGGAATAGGCTGATATTAACGGACCAGAACTGAAAACTGCCTATGAGAATGTTCTGCAGAAAATTAAGGTATGATTTTTTTTTTTAACATAACTTTCTGATTGTGGGATGAGAGGCATATTGCATAAACATAATTTGTTCTTTTAGGTGAACTTTTCATCTCTAGATATTCATTTGCATACTGAAGCTCTGCTGAATGCTATGAACTATCTGAATAATCTTCTACCCAAACAAGAAACTAAAGTCGCAGAAGAACCAGTCCATGAAAAAACAGAGGAGAAGAAGGATGTTCTTAAAAAATTAAGTAAGTTTCTTTATTCCTTTCTTTTTCTTTTCATTCCTCTTTCTTCACTCACTTAAGGAAGGAAGAAAATAGACATATTTTCTATTTCTGTTAAGTCTCTCAGTGACTTTGTATACACTATTGCATTTCACTGTTTCACTCGTGCATTCCAAGGGAGTTTTGGTTACTAGTGATCTGTTAATTTGCTGAATGGCTAAATTCTGTTTGGCACCAAGTTTGTAGGAGTAACTTCTTGGAACTGCTGCTTTGAGTTTATGAACTGGCACATGAATTTGGCTTTACCTTGAAGTGTAAAGACGGTGGAAGATGGCTTGAGTGTTTTCAGTCTTCTGTTGTAAGAAGCTGGTAATAGCATCCATTAATATCAATCACTGTGTTGTTAGGGTCACATAAGTATAATATGAATTCCTGGAATTTGAGAGAAATCTGGTGAGCCTCCAGAGTACCAGAGTACCTGGTACTCTATAGATAGGTACCTTTTTTATGTATAAATTTAGGGTTCCTAGCTTTTGTGGGCCTGCAAAAGCATTAGCACTATTGCATCCTAAAAGGCGTGCAGGCCAGTCAGTTATCCAACAGTACTAGTCTGAAAGAATTATTCTGCTCTAATAAGGTTAATCTCATCTCTTTCTGTGTGCAGTTTTCTGGCGTATTGGTCAAGACACACCTTTGCTATGTATTCAAAGGCACTGAGTATATGCAAAAAAATCCCCATAAATTGCCTTTTTTATGTCTTTTTTTTTTTTCTGGGATGAATTCAGACTTTTGTTTGCTTACAGTTGTTTTATTACCTTATATCTGAGGAACATCAATCTCTTGTGAATAATTTGTTTCTTGTGCAGTTTTATCATTATCTGACCAAGAATTTGGCAGGTCTGATTTGTTGGATAATGTTGTGCAGCAGCAAACAAACAGATGGCCTGCATCTTGTGACTGGGAGCTGCTTTGAAATGAATGCTTCTATTAAATGGTCAGCATTATGCCAATGACATTCATTTCTACTCAGAAGGACTTCTCTAAGACCTTTGCAATCATTGCTTACTGTTAATCATAAAACACTGAGGGTCCAGCTAGTTATTAAAACAAAAAAGAAAACACACACACACAAACTATGGTAGAGGATAATTCTCAAGATGTTTCTAATTGAAGTATTATAATACTTGCTCTGCATTACTGATTTCAGCAGTTCCGTCACATGACTGACCTAGCCAACCCCCTGGTACACTGATGAGATCTTTCTGAGGTTGCCTTCATTCACTGATGTTAGTTCTTACAAGCATTTCAAGTTAAACTTCAGTACTAGTTTGGTATCTTTGAACCCCAAGTATCACATTTGCAAGATTTGGTGAGATGTTTTTGAGAACGTTAATTTGTGCTGCCTTTACAAGCATATTTCTGCTTGCCAAAACAGAAATATGTTTGTAAGTCTAGTGTATACTCGTATTCAGTGGTTAATTCACGGTGTTGCTGAGTGGTGATATCTTTATTATGGGAGGTTGGTGAACTAGTAGCGTGACTCTGTTTTTTGAAGAAGAACCTGAGGCAGGAATGGTACCTGTATTAAGAAAAAAATATTCAAGCTTTTGGGTGCACAGCTCTTCTTGGGATTTGAGTATGTTTCCCCTGTGTACTTAAATGAAATCAGCTATGTTAATTTTTTAAGCATTGTGAAAGAAAAAGTAATTGTGTCTGGAGCCAAACAGGTTGTTAACAAAATGAGAGAAATTAAGGTTTGTAGCCTCTGTTTTTGGGGGGAAGATGGAAGATGATGAAAGAGAATATTTGCCATAGGAATGATGAGACATCAGTTGGAATGAGATGTGGGAATAGTATTAATATGGCACACAGCCATTGTCTTTCAGCTGGTCATTTTTTATTATTCCATCAGATTGTTAAGAAGTTTAGTTCCTCAGCTCATTCTTTGAAGGTGTTTTGTAGATCTCCATTGCAGAATAGAACTGAGAAGTAAAAGGTGGAATAATTACTGTTGAAAAAAAATGCTACTATTTAACTCTGTTTTTTAGTTTTATTTTTTTTCTGCATGAGATTGTTCTCATTCATGGTGGTAGTTTGATTTCAGTTATACTGGGACTTGCTTGAACACTAGATGAAGTGTTTGGTATCTTCTAGAATTCTTGGATGCAAAGGATAAAATTAGTTTCAATTACCCTTTGACTGAGGGTAGTTATTGGTTAACTTACTGTGGCTTGTCTTCTGTTAGCAACATACAATAAAATCACGTGACTGCAGCTGATGTATTTATGGAACCATAGTTTGATTGTGAGGGTTGAGAAAGCCTTAACATACTTGCACACGATACGTAAAGGTAACATCTCATCTGAAAAGCTAGGCTGTGGGAAAATGGATTGAATGTTTACTACTTTTAATTTTGCTGCTTTTAGCTTTGTATATAGATTACCTATAAGAATTTACCACTTAGGACTCAAAGTCCCTGAATACAAGATATGCTATTTCCTTTTGTCATTTGAAGTAGCGTATGACATTACTTCAGATTTGACTTTAAGAAAAAATGGACTAAGTTATTGGTTGAGTCCCTTATCTGTTGACTTCTGTATTTAGCACCATACCTGCAGGTAATATTGTGTGGCATCAGTCATGTCTAGTCAAAATGAACAGAGATTATTTCTGTTAACATGAAATAGAATATTTTTACTCTTACTTAGTTTTGAGAAAACCAAAAATGAACTATTTGGACACCTTTGTTCTGACAGGCACTATATTTGTGCTTTTATCTTTTGTAGGTCTTCAGGTTGCCCATACTAATTTGGAAGGATACCCACTGCCCCTTCTCTTCAGTGTCTAGTTATATTAATGGTATTTTCATGTTTAAAACTTAAGTTTAGAAAGTGTAGGTTGTGGAGATTTAATAAGAAGTCACCTGCTGTATGTAAATGAGACCAGTGATTGCAGATAACTAATCAACAGACCAGATAGAGTAGTGTATTAATTCGGCTATCACGTTTGAAGTAAACTGCTTAGTCCTGAATAAGCTATCTCTAATTTTGCATTGTGCTGTGTAGATGTATATTGAGTATATTTCTTGCAGTTGATAAAATACTGATGTTGGTTACCACAGTTTGTGAAGCACATGAGGGCTTTTGTATATACAGTTCTGTATATACAATTCCTTTGTGTTGTACTTGCTAGTACGAGTACAGTGCATTTTGCCAGCAATGCAGACTTGATATAAACTAGGCTTTGGCGAAGGGATACTAAAATACTATACCTCCTCCTTGAAGAACTGTAATTTTTATTATTTTGTATTTCCCACAGCATCAAAAAAATCGAAGTATGAAGATGTTATCGACCTCAATATCTGTGCGGATTTATCCTGTTTACGTATATTTATTAGAGAGAAAAAACATAGAATAGCTGAAATTCACATTGAAGGTAGGAACAAAATTTTAATCACAAAGGCATAAAACTTTATAACCAGAATAGTCTCTAGATTTTGTATGTCTTATGTTTTTTTTTTTTAAGGTCTGGACAGCCAAGTGATCATGAAGAAAACAGCAATGGAAGTGACTGCAAAATTAAAGAACATCATTATTGTGGATTCTGATGAGACAGCATTGTATAAAAAGGTATGCATTTGCACGTATGGAATATGGATGATAAATTACTTTGTGGACTCTACTCTTTAACTATGTTTTTTTTTATACTGTTTTATGTATTTGCTGGGAGCATTATAGCTCTATAGGCAGACAGATTTCTTCGTGACAACCAGTGATTGTTAGGCTGACATTGATTTTTTTTTTTTTTGCAACTGTGGTGCCTAACTACTTATTACGCTCCTTATTTTGTTGACTTTAATCTACAGAATTATTCAAGATGAGATTCCAACTGAGTATTTTCAGCTGTTTCAAGGTTGTTTTATTTTTTTTTTCATTTATTGTTCTTATATTTAACGTAAAAATGTTCTAGAAGTCTGAGGTACTGCATCTCATTTTGTAATTCAGTTTCTGCAGCGTAAGTTTTTACAGTAGACATACTCTTTTTTTCTCCCTAAGGCTCTTTACATCACAGGAAAAGAAGTCTTCAACTTCAGAATGATATCATATGTGAATGCTACAGATGGCATTGCGTATACAAATATGGATGTTGTTGACAATCGTATTTACCTAACTGTTGGGTGTATTCAAGTAGTTTTTGTCAACAAGTTTGTTTCATCTATTTTGGTAAGTTAATTTTTCCAGATACTGTTCCTTAGCATTCAGATTGTCAGAGCTAGAAAAGGATGAAGCATCCCATATGGGGTGGTGCCTGTTTGTGTAAGAACTGTTATATACTGTTGTAAAAACTTCACTGGGATTGGTGGTTGGGCTATTTACTTTTCTTCTCCATATGTTTGTTATTATGGAGTGGGTGGCTAAGCAACAATATTTGCTATTATTTTTAGTAATTTTTTTCTTTAAATGATTTGTGGCAGCTTTTAGATATACACACTGTTCATTGGTTGTAAGACTGAAGTATAAATAATAAACCATGAAAAGTAATGCTTTCTCCATATATTCTGTTAAGTAGATGTCTTTTACTCTCCATAAGAATAAATAAAGTTTGTCATACAAGTCATGTTACAAGGTCATTGCTGTTACCATGTGATTTGACAAATATTTAGTATGGAAATCTATTTTTAGAGATATATATATACACACTTTATCTTATTTTGGGGGACTGTCCTATTAAAGAATTCAGAAAAATTGCGTAGCAAAAGTAGTATCTCAAGATGGTTGGCTATTTAAAAAGCTGTGATTCCTTAGTGTTTTTGAAGTACTGTAATTCTTAATAAAATTCCTAAGTTCTGTATTCTTTTCCTAGGCTTTTATAAATAACTTTCAAGCTGCCAAGGAAGCTCTTACTGAGGCAACTGTTCAAGCAGCAGAGAAAGCAGCAACAGGTGTAAAAGAGCTAGCAGAGCGTAGTTCCCGTTTGGCACTAGATATCAATATTAAAGCACCTGTTGTGATAGTTCCACAGTCAGCAATGTCTGCGAATGTGCTGGTGGCTGATCTGGGTCTGATCACTGTGAAGAACCAATTCTTTATTGCTAAAACAAAAACACGGTATAATCTCCCACCTGTTGTTGACTCTATGACAGTGAAATTGAGTGAACTAAAGTTATACAGGTAATGTAGTGTCAAGATTTTTTTTAAATTTGTGTAATCCTTTAGGGATACTTCAGTTGGAGAGCTTTGAGAAATTGTTATCAAAATAATTAGTTAATGCTTGGTGGATACACTATTCTCTTGAAATTTAACAGCAAATTAATAAAGATTTTGTAAAAGCAATTAAAATGTATGGTTTAGGAGAAATAGCAATCTAAACGTCTTTTAATAGAAGCAAATGTTTGTTCAGGGAATACTGTGTAGAATAATAGACTTAGACATCATTCACTACTGTGGGACAGTTTAATACTCCTTTGTAAATGGCTGTTTTGGTGGGTTTTTCAACTATACGGAGCAGGAAAGATAGCAAGTCAGATAGCTGTAAAGAAGTGTTTGACAATGGGTCTTGGTGCAGGGGATTGGGAAGGAAAGAATATTTTCAAATGTAGTACTGAAGAGAGAAGGAATTGCTCTCCAGTGGAGAGCAGGTAAGAGGTCCTGACATGCAAGAAATTAGTATGTTGTGTGCCTGGTGTGTCTCCTTCCTGATAAGAAAAGATGTCTAGCTGGTGGAGTAAGGCTTTAACTGGAGGTACTAGGGGTAGTATGAAGACTGTTTTACAGTACTATTCAAAAAGATGAGGAAAAGACAGAAATGTGTTTGTTACAATGTGTAAGTGAAGTATGTCAAGTTGGGAGTATGTTGTTTCTGTTTGCAGATCGTGCTATGAGCAGGGTTCATTGCAAACTGAAGTACAGTTGCTGCAGCCACTCAATCTGGAAGTAGCTGTTGAACGAAATTTAGCTGCCGCATGGTATAACGAAGTTCCTGATATTGAAATATCTGGCCGACTCAAGCCTATGAATGTAAGCACTCATTTCTGAAAGCAACTGTTAAAATATATGTGGAAATGGATTCATTTTTTCTGTCCATACAAGTTTCTTAGGTTATAGTTTGATTTCATAGGGAAAAAGGAAGGTGAATAGCTTTCTGGTCTAATCTAAGCTCTGTATTTCATCTCTGATACTGCAGGCATACTTATACTATATGTTACTGTTGCTACTTAAGAATGGATATGCTGTTATAGGCTTTTACCTGTCAGTCAGTATTTTTCAAAGAAGGAAGGGAAAAAGTTGGAGTCTGTTGGTCTGTTCATTTGCAGCACAATCACCTGCTGTATTCATACTCATGAAGCCTGAGTATGAGTAAGTGCACACGGTCATTTAAATTTAACAGCAAAAAATATAAAGCTTGTCAGTTTTATGAGCAAAACCTATTTGCCAAATCTTGAAATAGAACTAATAAACATTACTGTAAAGTACCTTGTGACTAAATGCAGATAACAGTTTTGGGTGACTATATGTCAAACCATATGCGTATGACTTTTAATATTCAATTTCTAAATTGTAGCTTTGTAAACAAGGTTTGTGGACAAAACCAAAATAATATGCAAACAACTTCTGATTTCTAGAATTTACTGTAAGGTGTTGTATGGATTTGAGAAAAATATTTTACTTGGTTCTTTAGGCTCCTAAACAGAGAATCAGATGAGATTAATTTGGTTTATCCATTTAATTATAAACTTAGATTTTAGTTACTAAAAGTTCCATGAACTGAGTCGCTCTGAGTTTAATAACAATCTTTTTTTAAGCTAATTCTCAGTCAGGAAGATATTACCACAATATTGAGGACACTAAATGAAAATATAGGTGGAAGCTCTGGTGCATCAACATCTTTACCAGAACCCAAAGATACGACTAGCCATGGTAGTGATATGCATAGTACTTCACAGCACTCTGCAGGTAATGTTTTCTAAAATTACATGTGGTCTAGCATTTTTAGATATTACTGTCAATTTATTATTACTGTTGGAATTGCCTTTATGAAAGGGTGACAGATTCAATTGTTTTTTAACAGTGTACCTCTATTATCTTGACATTGTGGTTTGAGCTATACCCAACAATAATGATAATGAATAGGAGCAACTTGGCCATTGTAGTGAGTTCTATAGTATGATGTATTTTAATGTAAGGACTGTCTTGTTCTACTTGCAATAATACAGTGAGCACCTAAAAGTCTGTCACCTGGTTTTGGTAGCATCCCAGCTTTGGAAAGTTGCTATGTTACTCTTTTTCCTGTATATGCTGGTTCTGGTGCTGTTCAGTTTTAGATCTGTTTGTCTTATCATAATGATGGCATCCCTAAAAGTTGTTCCTATTCAACACACACCATTACCCATAAACTGTTCAGAATACACGAAAAAAAAAATCAAGTAAGGTTAAGAAAATAATCTATTAAATGTGAAAAATGGCAAAAATGTGGTAAGATGAACAAATAAGAATGAAAATAAACTTGTATTCTTTGTAACATACCACATGCACAGAGTACCATATAACATTAAGGGAAATTTTAAATTTATGCCTTAAAGATGGTAAAAATTTCTTATATAATATATAAGCTGAGGATTTTATTTTCTCAAACATTGTGTGATTTTTGTCAAGACTAATTACAGAGACCATGATAAACATATCTGAAGTGTGGATAGATTTACATGTGGAGGAAAATTGAAGTTGTTGTCTTTATAGTCATTAGTGACGATGATGTTTTGGGGTGTTTTCTTTCTTATTTGCATTCAGGTAATTTTCTTTTAATATTTAATTTTTCTAATTTCGGAAAGGTGTGACTGTTGTGACGTCAGCTGTGGTGGAATTACATTCACCTATGAAAATAAAAACAACGCTAAAACTGGACTTCAGATTCGACTCCCTGACTTTAGTACTGTATAGTCCAAATTCAAAACAGGTAAATATGAGTTTGATTACAAAGAGAAAGAAATGTCTTTAAGGTTGCCTAAAGTCCTAGAAATTCTGTACGGGAATAGTTTAATTTATGAGCAGAGAAAGTGATTTCTAGCAATAGTAACAAACGCGATGCAAATGATAAACAGCTATTTTAACTAAATCACAAGGCAGATATTACCGGAAAGAGAATAACCAGTGGTAGCACATAATACATGGCATCTTCTGTGATCTGACTAAAAATGTGCTGAAAACTTATCTTAGTTTAAAATACAGTTTGCGAATTAAAAAACACAGAGGGATACGACCTGTTCTTTGGTTACACAGACATGCGTGGATGCACACACATATATAAATAAAATTGTGGAGAAAGATTTTAAGTTTGTATTACAGTATGAAAGCATTTTTATTCTTCTTGGTTTAAACTTACAAAACTTCTCAGGAAGTTTCTGATGAAAAGTTTCGTAATGTTTTATTGTAAATTTATAGTCCATTATTTTAGATTTTGAACAATTTTCTAGTGTCTGGCTAAACAGTACGCAGTCATAAAAGACAAAACCTAGTTTCTTGTTTGGCGTCTTTGCATATATTATGTATTTTTAGACAGCAAACAAACCAATTCTACTTTCTTTTAAACATTGTCTCACTAATGTAAGCTTGCTTTAGCTAGATGGTAGAAGGATAAAGCTTTCTTTTTATAGTTTTGTCTTTAGGTTATTGATTTTTGTTGTCTTTTCAATTACCAGTGGGTTTATTTAATGTATTATTATTAAAAATCTTACTAGTTAAAGTAAAACTGTAGACCACACCTGTGTATTATTTCCATGACTTTTAAGCAAATCTACAAATGTACTTTCATTTTATTTGAACAGGTTACAAATTTGGATCAGAGAGATGAACTTTTGAAGCTTGCGGAGTTTAAGTTAGTTTTGATGTCAGCTGCTGTCAAAATGTTATCAGATGGTTCAATGAATGCTTCAGTCAAGCTGGCAAATTGTACATTAGATGATAAAAGACAATCAATCCAGAAGGCTACACCAAGGTCGGTATTTTGACATAAATTACTGTTTATTGGAGGCTGACAAAAAATTTCAAATGTTTCCATTCTAGTATTCTGTTCAAACTGCAATTATTTAGGTGTAGGTGGTTCTTAGAGTACATGTTACTTTAAATTTATGTGTCTTACTTGTGTTTTGTTCCACATAATGTTGCACATTATGAGACCGATATAAATGCTAGAAACAAACTTTAAATACAAAGTAAAACAAATTTTAAATGTGCAATTAATAAATGCATATAGAAACAAATTGTACTTTCAGCTTTAATGAGCCGCTGGCTAAGTAAGACTTCAGAAGTTTTTTTTTTTTCATGAAGAGTAACAAACTTCAGTAAAGAATAATACTTTTGATGTGTATACAAAGAATTGTGATGGATTGACTTGTTAAAATCATGAACACCTTTGCCAGTATACGTAAGTTCAGTTAGTTTTGAAGTTTTACAGAATTTATGTTAATGTTTTTATCGGTCATGTTTTAAAATTTTTGATGTTGCTTTTAAATTCACTTTTGTTAATGTATTGCAGCTCAATTGAGAATCTTAAGTGTTTTTCAATATTTGTGGCTGTTTTTTTATTGTCTAATGAAATGCCACTTTACACTTTTTCAGGATGGTGGAAATGAAACATGGATTTGAAAAGAAAGTTATGGTGGATATAAGCTATAAACAGGGGAGAGATGGTACTATTCTTGATGTGATTGTTCAAGAGATATACCTTTGTGCAAGCATGGAGTTTCTACTTACTGTCGCAGATATATTCCTTAAGGCTAATGCAGAAAGTGCTGCTGCACAGAGAAATCTCAAACAGTCATTACCTTTAAAGGAGCAAGGTATCTACTGGAAATACTAAAAATTTGTATTTAAATATCTGTTTAATTTTGGTATTAAAATGCTATGTTAAGAATTATAATACTCTTTTTAAGCAGTTTCCTGTGTTTGTGTGTATAGAAGAGCTTCTTTTAACCATTGATGTTTCTTTCTTTGCATCATAGAAATAAGTTCATGTCCCTTGGTCTTTATTTCCAAATAAAGCTTTGTCTTACCAGACAAAGGAAATACCTAAAAATACACGTCCAAAATAAAATGAAATGGGGAAGGACAATTACAGCTGGCACTCTCTAGGTTGGTTTGGCTATCTTTACAGTCTCAAGAAAGTTAAAAATTATGATTATCACCGTTACCATTTTCATCCTTCCTGAGAAGGATGGAGCATATTATGTTATGCTTAAATATGAATTCAGCCTGTCATATATTGCTGCATAGAAGTGATGTCATTTCACTTGTCCATTGATGCATGTTTCTCCCCACATCAGGAAACAGGCTTTTAGCTTGAGTGCCCAATTTCATCTTCCTAGTGCAGAGGACCCTATACCTGTCATCAGAAATTAGTCCATTAGATCATCAGAGGAGGAAATGGGCTATTTATGCTTCCAGGCCACAGGTAGCTCACATCAGGTCTGCAAAGCAAGTCCCCTTTTTTTGTTTTTGTTTTCCTGTACCCGAAGTATCCACCTCAGTTAGGCCTGCTGTGATTATTTAGTAGGTGATTAAAATCCAAACAAATGAAGAAGTCTTACATAAAGGTATATTGGTACTACAAATAGTTACATCAAGTGTTAGTAAATGCTGCATTATTGTCATATGGAAAAATGTGTGTGTTGCTGCTCCAGAGAGCAGAAAATACGTCCAGCATTTTCATAAGACCTCATAAGACCGTTTTCATAGCTGGCTGACGTGGGTATTTAGTGAAGCTGATACTTTTTCTAGTGTCAGAGGCATAAGAGTGGTGATACTGTTATCCTTTTCATTTTGACAAAGAAGCTTGTGGAATCTTTTGTTGTATCTGAAAGTACTTAGAGCTTTAACGGTGCTGTATCTCCAGTGAAGAGCCTACGAATAAGTCAGTTGCAGGGATTTAGAGGTTTTCTGACACCAGTTATACTAGATCTTCTTATCACTAAATCTTTAGAACTTCTCTATAAGTTGTGAGAGAGATGTAAATAATGACAATTTAATCTTTGAACAACTAATCTAATTTAATTTGTATTTTTAAGCACCTGTGCAGCCTGTATCTACAATGGAAATGAACATTGTTGTTAAAAATCCAGAGATCGTGTTTGTGGCTGATTTAACAAGAAGTGATGCTCCTGCGTTGGTGGTTACAACGCAGTGTGAGGTCTTCATTAAAAATAGCCCTGAAAGATATAGCATGACAGCTGCTGTTAAAGAGATTCAAATGAAAGCATGTCCATTTCTACCAGAAGAAAGGAAAGGGAATATTACTACGGTGAGTTTGCAAACATCCAGTTTGTATTTAAACGGTGCTGTGTAACTTCTACTGCTAGAATGCAAGTTACTTCTGAAGGTTTCATCATTAGAATGTTTATTATAGACATACGAGTAAAATTTTGTGGCTAACTTTTTTTTCTTGATTTTATTCTGTTTTGTCTGATGTGCCAAAAACATCATCTTGATCTATGTCTTTGAGATTTGCTTTGTATGACAAGCTAAAATTAAAAGCCCAGAGGAGTAAAATGTTAATAATCTCTTATATCCTGTGTAATCCAACTAAATAGAATTTAAGAGTGTATACTGTTTCAAATGCAAGGTAGTAAATTCGGAATACTTTCAGTCTGAAACGTTGCATTAAACAGCTATGCAAGTGAATAACAAAGGGTCACAGACAGAATGGGAAGTATGTATTATGAAATAGGTTATTTATGGTATGCTGTTCATAAAATTTCTTTGTGTTAAGGTCCATAGATCCATTATATTAAAAATACCTGTTTACATTTTGGCAACAGAATCAGACTCGTTAATTACTGGCCAGGTGGGAATGCATTGACTCTTAGAGCTTCTTAAGCTTTTCTGCCTCTACAGCAAACTACAACTCAGTTAAGTCTGTAATGATATTGTTGTATCAGAGGAAAAATTTAATTTGACAGTATATCCAACTGTTAATTGTGTCCTCAGACCACAGATGAATTTTGAAGAATGAGTCTTTTCATTTCTGCATTAATGCCTGCTTTCTCTATGGAGCTACATGGGAAAGATGAAAGCTATAAGCATAAAGGACGGGGAGTTCCACTTGATCTCCATATAGGGTGCTTTCATAGCAGCTCAGTTTAGTCCTTGGGAGGACACAGTCTTTGATTGCATTAATCAGTTAACAATATAGTCATTGAGAACGGGATGCACTTACACTGATAGCAACAACACAGTGCGAAGTTGCTTGACTTCCATTTCCGTAGCTGGCAAATGTGGCACAAAGGTGGCTAGCTTTGTAGAAAGCAATTAGAAGGCGTCTTACCAAGCTTTGCCTTTACAGGAATATCTTCTGCCAGAATCTGCTATGTCAGACTGTAGAAACAGAGGAAAAGACCTGTATCTGACAGGATGCTTGTGCTATAAGGAGGGAAAAAATTTCAGAGGCTGTTATGAAACAGTGCCTTCTTTGAAAGATTCAGAAAGCTTTCAAGAAAGTAGTAGAGGTCAAAAAAGATTATGTTGTCTGTAGGGAGCAGCATAACTGTCCCTTTTGAAAACATGTACATAAGGAAATCTCTGAAGCCAGGTTTTCTGTAAACAATGCAATTTCCATCTGTGAAAACAGTCAGAGAAACAGAGATTGAGATGATATTCCATGGCCACCTTTACTCAAGAAAGAAAATGTATGATATGAAGTTGTGTGAAGATTACAAGATTTCTGAAGGCTGATATTGATGTCAAGATTTCATATTGCCTAAACTTTGGGGACGCTAGCAATGGATGAATTCATCATCCTGATGAACAGGTTTCCTCAGACACCCGGGAAACTAGCCTTTATGTTTAGAGCAGCACAAATGATGAGGTTCTTTCTGTACATTTCTCACATGTACCTTGGTCTGAAGAAGAGTATGCTGTTTTTCATTACTGGCTTTAACACGGAAGAAGAAGAAAAATAATTTGAGCAGCAGAGGATAAAATATAGACAAAAAATTCTGTTAGATTAAACTCAGTTGGGAAAAGTGTGGTAAAACTGATTCAGGGTGTCTCTATGCCCCCAGCATCTGGTTCAGACGTGGACAGGGATGTTGGGAAAGATTGCAAAATTAATGTGGTTTGAAATTAACATTTTTGAAAGACATCTTTTCAGGTATGGACTGGAGAGTAAATATTGCAGTCAGTACAATATTAGTCTATTATTATTATTATTATAGTCTAACTACATCTATTTTGCATATAGCGTACCTTAGATTTGGTTTTGGTAAGCCTTGGCAAATGTAAGTATGCAAGAACCGTTTGTAAAATAAAGTTGGAACTGAGTGAATGTGGTTCATGTGATATTTTTATTTAGTAAAACTGTAACTGTTGTTGCTGTGTTGCCCTTAACTGAAAAGTCTGGTTCTCCTCAGAAGTCACAGGCATGATGATGCGGTGTATTTTAAGATACCTGCAATCTTTACTTAAAAGAGTGAAGTTGCTGAAGTGTAATGCATTTTACTGTAGCTGACATTTGAATCTTTAATGATTAGGAATGGCTGAGGTGGTGCTTCTGATACTTTTTGTCTTTATGTTTGAACATGTTATTAGTGTTTTTTAATTTTGAAGAACCAAATAATGGTAACTTTTGCTTTTGGTACTTTTGATATGTAGTATTTTAAACTGTATGACATTAAAATTTTTTTTTTCTCTGTTTAACATGTGTTTTTACTCTTCTGTGTAGGTATTACAGCCTTGTGACTTCTTCTTTGAAATGAAACAGTCAGGTACTAATCCACAGACAGCTGATCTGACGATTAAATCTCTAACAATAAAAGTAGGTAGACTTTTATTGTGGTTTTAGTTTTTAGTTCTCTACTACTTCCTGCTCAGAAGTCTTTGAAGTTGCTTGTGGGATATGTTTCTTAAAAAAAAAAAAAAAACCAAAACCCAAAACAAACCAGGAATAACTGAAGTGGGGAATCATTTCTGTTCTTTGTCAGGTCGCCTGCCTATTTAGCATGTGAAAATGAACAAAATTAAAAATTAGCAATCGTGTCGCAATTGGTTTTGGAATTGGCTTTGGTTTTGGAATCTGTGTTTTATAAAATGGCCTTATGTCCAGTGATGAGTTTTGAAGTGTTGAGAGGGAGCACTGGATGATGTAGTTTAGAAAGCTCCTATCTGGAAGAAAGGCAGGGGTTGAAAATCTGAATAGATTGAACTGTAGCTTGTGGAAAGGAACAAGTTTTCAAATGTAAGAGTCGTGTAGAGAACAGAAGTGTTTAGTTAGTGTAACATAATCATTAGAATTTTGTGTCTGAAAGTAGCTGACTGTTTCCTCTACTAGCTTCTCATTTACATTTATTCCAACTTCTTATTTGCAGGTATCACCAATAATCATAAACACAGTAATTACGATTACATCAGGCCTCTATCAAACTGCAGAAACAACAGAAGAAGAGATTAGTCAAATTCCTCCAGACTTGTGGAATAAGAAAGATATAAAAAATTTAAAAATGTGGTTTCTTGAAGAATCAAACGAAAATGAAGATACAAATCCAACTGCTGAACTGGTTCCCACAGGAGAGTCATTGAAAATGAATGTGGAATCTGTTCTTCTAACACTTGAAGCTGGGGTTGGGCACCGAACTGTACCAATGCTTTTAGCCAAGTCGTCATTTCTTGGAGAAGTCAAAAACTGGAGTACTCTAATCAACCTACGTTCTCATCTACAGCTAGAGGTGAGGAATCCTACAGAAGAAAGAAAAGTTTTCTTAAGATATTAAACCTGTTATGTCATTTAGACAGTAAAAGAAAAACATTCCATATATTTGATGACTAAACTCCTGCAGATACATGCTGTGGGAGAAGGATGGCAATGAGGCGTTAAGGTAGTTAAAATGCAAGTCTAATGCATTAGATGTAATATGTTAGTGGCAGTAAGTGGTGATATACAATCTACATTATAGTAGTAATTGGTGATACACGATTTACACTATATAAAGGTTCCCAAAGGCCTGTTGTATCAATATTAAATTTTGGAGTAGCAACTGGTTAAAACTCCTTGACAATCTCAATTAAAGATTACAGAAGAATATATTAATGTATCATTTGTATCTAGATTTCTCTCTAGAAATCTATCTAGATTTCTATCTATCTGTCTATATTATGTGCTACAAGTATTGTACATAAAATATCTGAACTGGCTGATATTTGGAAATCAGTGACGTAAAATTCAGTGGTGGTTGTAGGTAGATTCTTTATAGTGCTTTATACTTCCAGTACCTACAGTTTAAGCCAAAATTATATTTTAAGTGACACACCTTAAACTACTTATTTGGAAGCGTGTCTTTGCAGTAGAGACTTAGCTGCCTCATTTATTTCTCAGATACATTTGAATCATCTTACGGTGGGAGCTGAAAGTGCAATCTGATTATAAATCTTCAATATTTTGTACTAATTGTTAATTAATTAATATGGAATTTTAAGTCTTTTTAAATCTATAGAGGTTTCATTGATTTAACAGTTGTATGTAATTTCCTAATTGACTTCTGCATTTCGATAGGTACACTATTTTAATGAAATGTTTGGGGTGTGGGAACCTTTGCTTGAGCCACTAGAAGTTGAGAAGACTGATTTATTCAAACCATGGATTCTTGAAATCAAGGTACCTTTTCCAAAGCTGAACTCAAATCTTCCATTTCAATACCTTTGAAAAAACAAATGCTCTGCAGCTTTTATTGCTGAGACTAAGCTCACAATTCTGTTCCTTCTTGTTGGTTACTGACTTTTTTTCGCGATTAGTGGATGAAACCAGCTCTTGCACAAGTGAAGATTCAGACTTACAGATCTTTTAACTAATATTGTATTTAAGATGACAAGAAGATTTCATTCCAGTTACACTAGATAATCATAATAGCTTTATATCAGTTTCACTAAGTGACGTCATATGATACATTCAGTAATTTTGGGAAGATTGAAGACCACTCATCCCACAGTAGCAGAAATACATTGGAAAAACTGGTATCTGTTATTGACTGGCACAAAGTGCAGTATGGGAATAGTTCTCCTGCCACTTGAGTTCCATCTTTCACAAGGAAATAGTCTAGATTCTGGTCTCAAAGTAGATAAGCGTTCTTGGAAAAGGAGGTGCTTTTTTTTTTTTTTTCCTCCTCTCCTTCTGTCTTAACTTTTATTGCATTTTTTAAGGTATGACACCTAATGTAGGAGAAAGGTAGAATATAGTGAGTCAACCTCATGTCTTCTTGCCTGCATTTGAAATACAACGTTTGGAAATACATGATTTCTAGGAATGCTGAAGGCCAGGAAGACGCTTTTCACGTGATGCTTATTTTTTTCACTCAAACAAATGAAAACATAGAAAATAAGTATTTGGTTTGGAAACATGTAAAGAATAAGTTTGGGGTTACTGTTGTAAGAATAGGAAGTTGTTTATGTATAATAGTTTTTACACAATGTTATTAGGTATGTTAAGATGAATGTTTTCACACAGCATTTATTGGATATGTTAGTAGTTTGTATATAAGTGTGTGGTCTTTATTTTTGAATAATCATAAATTTAGCTACAGTTACTGGAATTTTATGGACTTCTGAAATGTGTCTTTTGCCCCTTGCATTCTTTATTCTCTCCCTCTTTTGTTTTTATTTGAGAACAAAAATATGAGCTAAAAAAGGAGAACCATGGCAGGACATAGAAGTGAGAAAGGGAGAGAAAAAGAGTCTTGAGGTGAAACTTCCTTCTACAGAAGGAGTGGTCCGATAAGAATTCTTTAAAAATCTCCTTTCAGATGAAGAAGAAGGCTAAAAAAGCATTGGTTGAATCAGATGCGGAAGAAGAAAACTACAAAGTTCCAGAATATAAAACTGTAATAAATGTTTCCTCAAAAGATCAACTGAACATTACACTCTCCAAATGTGGGCTACAAATGTTGAGTAACTTGGGCACGGTAAGAAAGATCACTTAACTATGCAGTGTCAGAATTGTTAAATGAATGTCTGAGCAGATTGTCTTGATGAAGTCTTACTCAGTATATGTGTGTTTTGTATCTATTCTTTCTTTTCTAGGCATTTGCTGAAGCAGCTAGTCAAACTTCAGACATCTTCAAAAAAGACCGAGCACCATTTGTAATAATAAATTCTTTAGGACTTCCTATCACTGTCTCACCTAGTGATTCCTTTAGTGTCCTTAATGTTGAATTTGGAGCAAAAATATTTCATTTAAGAGATGGAGAGAATTTAAATATGGAATTTGTCAGAACTAAAAATGAGAGTGACCAGTTCACAGCAATGACAACTCTGAGTAGCAAGAGGTTTTACATTCAGATCTGTAAGTTCCAAAGTTCATATATATTCCGTGTTTTGCAAATACTTCATGATGCATAATACTGCATCTTGTACAGGTCAATACGTATTGGGGGACTACGTAACATGAAAGGAGTGGTTTTTTTGATTCTAGATGTGTAGATTTTCTACTACGATAAATTATTCGGTAACTAATCTTTATTTCATAATTTTACTGCAATCAGATGTTTTTGTTTGTATGCACACGTTAATGCAGAATTCATCTGCCCAAAATAATTTTTTTGTAGAATTCTGAGGCTTGTATATACATGTGTTCATAGGAGAAGTTACTCTTAAGGGTGATGTTTTTAAGAAAGGATTGTTTTAAATAATTTCAAGTAAAACACAGTTAAAGCTAAAAGTAAATTTAGCTATTTTTAATAGTGTGTGTGTGTCAAGAATTTAAGTTGATTTATTGTAATAACTGAAAGTTTTTCAAAACTAGTTTTCTAATTGGTCTTGACCATATGATTTATTAGTTGAATTGTTTTCTCAATTTGTATGAGCTGTACCTTGTTAATAAGCCATTCCTTCTTGTAAATGTTTCTCTATAGGCACTAATTTTTTTTTTCAATGGCAAAACCCACTTATCTGTTTGATGGATGGACGCATTTATTCTTCCTATGGTGAAAAAAGAATCTTTGCTGTTTGTCAAATAACAGCTCAAGATTGGCATATTAAAAGTGGTGATTGTACTTTTTTATCTGCTTTAAATTTTTTTGAATAGATGGAATGATACAGAAAATTCTATTGAGTGCACATTTCTGTCTTTCAAATGTATCTTTTTAGTCGCTTTGAGTCTTTCATTTCTCATGTTGTAAATTCTAGGTCCACATAATCATTCCACTGTGGAAAAGATTCCATTGACAAAAGTGGGTCGATGTATTTACAGAGTGAGACATGAGGAATCAGGTGTTGAAAGATCCATTGTCTGCCAAATTGACACAGTTGAAGGAAGCAAGATGATAACTATACGTTCTCCTATTCAGGTTATTGTATTTCCATACATTATAATTTCATTATTTTAATTTTTTAACGAATGAAAATTATCTAGTAGTCTTTAAATAAACACTTAAAAATATATTTTAAAAATGTTAACGTATAACTTTGTTGTTGATAAAGGTTGTTTAGAAGAGATTTTCAAGAATAAAAAGCTTTTTCAAAGTGACAAATACAGGGAGTGGGCGTGGAAATGGGCCAGATTTTAGAACAGGATAATTAATCAGTAATGTTTTCTAATACTAGCTCTAATTTCAGTCTTGTTGAACTGTTTGCTTTGTGATCAAACCTCTCTTAACCTTACCCTGGTTCTGCAAGGTTATCCTTCTATCAGATTATTTCTTTTTCTGCATGATACATGAATTTCAAATTTAGTACCAAGTCAGCTGAAGAGTGAGCCCTTTGAGCATATATCTTTTTTGATTGAATAGTATTTTTGATGAACATTACATAGTTTACACATGCAGGGATGGTCCATATATTAGTGTTACGTAGTGATGGTGTCCCTGTTACGTTTCACTTGCTGCTTTTGTCCAGAGTGGTTTATGGCTTGGTTAATGACGAAATTTACTGTTTTGTTCTTTCCTAATATAAATTAATATTTTTTTCCAGAGCTAATAATGCCATTATATTAACCCTGAATTAAAAAAAATAATGTTTGCCAAGAACAAGAGACCTATATACTCCCCAAACTATAATGGGTGTTGGTGGTTTAACCTTAAATAAGTATTTGACTTCGCTTGTGTTTTCTGCCATATGGATTTTGATCCACATACACATGTATTTGTTACATTTTTAGGAAAAAGTTCTTTGGAAAGTTATTACATAGTTCAGATTTACTTGTGTTCGGTTTTACAGGGCTTTATGTTTCTTCTTGAAAATAATTTTACAGCTATTGTATTAATTTAATAATTAAAACAGGGCATTAAAATGCACAACCAAATCATTTAAGGAGATTTGCTGGTATTAGAGACAGTTCTTTTGGAATACCTGACTTTGAATGGTAAATGGGTAAGATGAACAGTGAGAGAGTTCTCATTCTGTGTTCTATTATGCTCAAAACACTTTCCATTTTTTTCTAATGTATGTTGCTGGATTTTTATTTCACATAGATAAGGAATCATTTTTCAATCCCGCTAAATATTTTTGAGGAAGGAAGATGTTTAGGGGCTGCTTCACCAGAAAATGAATTCAACATACCATTGTCCTCTTACAGGTAATTTACTGCTTTGTTCTTTTAACATGGAATATGTTTATACATTTTTGATTATTGTATCCATACAATAACGCCAAAAAAAATATTTTTCCCTTTGCTACCTGATACTCTAACTAACATTACTATCATTGTATATGTACTGTCATTGTTGGGTAGGATCTTCTCAGAGCATCTAGTCCAAGTTAAACAGAATACTATTTAATTCTTGAATTGGAAGACTTTTGAAATCCATTTTACCGAAACACTTAAATTAGCTAAGTTACTTCAAGAATCCAAGTCCAGGTGCTTCTGGAACACAGTGATTGTTATCCACACAGTACAGACCTTTTTTTCTTGGTGGAGTGATGTCTAGTGATGTATTACATCATTCTTTTGATTTTTGTGATTTTGAAGTAAAAAATTGAAACAAATACACTTAAACTCTATCACAAATGTAGAAAAAGACTTGTCAACCTTAGAAAGACTTGACTTCCAGCATAGATGTGCTATTAGCACCTTCAAGCTAATACCCACTTAAAACTGCAGTGAGTTTGTGTGTACAATTTAGTTGAACTGTCACGAGGTTTTAGGCGGGTAAGTTTGCTTTGATTGTTTTTTTTAAGATTATGGAGACTTTTTCCTTCTGTTTTCCCCCAAACGCTCTCCCATTTTTTTCTAAGGTGACAGATGTGTATCTTTTTCATTGAGTGAGTTACAGTGACATTCTGATTCGTTGCACAGATATATGTGTGAGTTCTACTAGGCAGTCAGGAAATGTTTACTAACAAAAATCTTCAGTCAAGGAGCACCCGATTGGATTCACACTGTTGCCTTACAAAAGCCATGTGTGTAAATAATCCATAAACTTGATGCTTTATTTGACTGGAAAGAAGGGCACTTTCTGCAGATCTGTCATAGGAGTGAATTGTTTATCCAGGCCTTTTGCTTGTAACAGGAATATAGCAGCGCTTGTAAAGAAATACAGTAGCCTCTTCACAAGAATCTCCAACACTCCCTTCTTTGCAAGGGAAGTATGTGGAGTTATGGAACAAAAAGCCCTAACTGGTACAATTCCACGAACGTCTCGGGCCTACACCACCTTTTGTTTCCTCTTTAAGCAAGATAAGGGCAGACAATGAATTATTGTCAGAAATCTTCCAAAATACAAATAATACTAGAATGTTAGTGTTTCATAGTAGTTTTCCATAACTGAAAAATTCAATCTTATATTGAGTGTTTAAAAAACATTTTCATTTACAGATCCGTACTGAGTTTGCAACCGCTAGCCAATGAAAGTGGAGTGGATGGTGAATATGATATGTGTGAAGGGATTACATTTGATGAAATTCTGAAAAATGTTGACAGTTTATTACAAAGGAAATGCCAGTCTGTGAGGTCAACTAACCACTCACTCATCATCAATATTGTTCCTGTAAAAGACACAGTGACATCTTCATCATGTGCAGAAGATCAGTGGGATTTTCCATATGTTGTTCATTTATGGCCTTCTGTTCTTCTCCGCAATCTTCTTCCTTATCACATAACTTACTCTGTAGAGGTAATTCTTTAAGTTTTTTGTGATGTTTCACACCTATGATGTGAAAGCTGACCAGCTGGTTCGAATATGTTTATGAATGGATATTAAAAGAAAGGGCTTCTGTTAGAGTATTTGTGAAGGAAGTTTACAGATCTTATAAGGGCAAGCCTGTATCTACAGAAATGAAATAGTACCAGAATGTGAAAAGTGGTGATATTAATCATTAGTAATAAGGCATACTTCAGATATATATGCAAAGTAAAATTGACACTGTACAAGTTTAGTCCTCTTAGAGAGTCCCTTTCAGTTGCTCAAGTGTAGCTTAAGCGTAATTAAACAGTGTAGTAATTATGGCTGCCTCATGTGACATAAGTGGGTCAGCCTAAAGTAGCATTTTATGTGCTGTCACTGACTTCTGGCAGTAGCATGCTTTTAATGAATTCTCACAGGCCTGCCTTTTTTCCAGGTTTTGGCTTGAATTGCAGCCTAGTGCCAGACTATTCTTTTCAGATAAAACTAAATGATTAGATGCGCTTTGACGGTTAATAGGCATTCATTTCTGGGCCAGATGAGAGCCCATCTCAGGTAAAACACTTAAAACATGTACAGTGTGGACGTTGGTTTCTCAGCACTAAATGTTTCATTCTGTGGATCTGCTATGGTTTTGTCCCACTGCTTACTAATGTAGACTTAGGATACTAGAAATATAGATGGGAGACACGGAAGCATTTTTTTTCAGATGGTCTTAATATTTAGTATTTCAACTCACATAGTAGAATTTAATCATAAAATTTTGTCGCAAATGCACAGTTACTAGAGCTAGAAACTGTGGCCTCTACCAAATGTATGGAAGTAACAGGCTCTTTGCTGTATGCCTCTTACAAATTTACATTTAGTGAAAAAAATACTGAGTTGAGGAAATCTGTTATTTAAGCATGTTTATGTATTTGAATTTGATGACAGATTTTTTTTGGGTGTTAAATATCAATGACCTATCGATGATAGGTTTTTTTCTATAAAATGTTGTATTAAAGTAGATGTTTAAGAATGTAACGCAGTTAAGTATCATGATAAGTATTTTGAAATTTTTCCTAAATAACTTGCATCTTAATTTTCAAAGCTAGCGAGAAAATAAAAGTTTTCATGTGAATTTTGAGTGTGACTCATGTAAATATACACTGTTTGGTGTTTTTTTTTTTTTAAAGGGAAATGGGAACAAATATGACACCCTAGAAGAGGGATGTTCAGCCCAGATTCATAATGCAGTCTTGGATCAAACAAAACTAGATTTACAGTTACTTAACTATCTTGATCAAAATTGGAAAAGTGAGTACCATATAAAAAGCAATCTACCAGAAATCAGCTTTACGACATTTTACTGCATCACAGAGTTGGATAAGACCGAACTGGATATTGCTGTTCACGTGACCTACACAACTGGGCAGATGGTTATAGCAATTCACAGTCCGTACTGGATGGTAAATAAAACCGGGCGAATGTTGCAGTACAAAGCTGATGGTATTCACCGCAAGCATCCTCCAGATTACAAAAAGCCGCTCCTTTTTTCTTTCCAGCCCAAAAACTTCTTCCAAAATAATAAGGTATTACATTTTGTAAAACCTGACAGCTCTGTACTCCCTTATGTTGTTGTATGAAAGCATTTTTACACTTTAAAAGTTATTTACACTATGCTATGATCTATAAAGGGCACAAAACCTACAATTTCTGTCTAAAGACAGAATATTTTAATTAAGTGTAGTGTCAGATATGTGTGAGATGGGAAATTTACATTATCAAAGGTATTGTTAAGAAAGAGATTCTCATCTGTGAGAGAAATAGACTTCACTGAGAAGTGTTTCCTAAATAAAAGAATTTCCTTTATTCCATTTAAACTGCATCAATAAAGGTCTTTATTCTAAATTAGACGTAGAAGTTGTGTAAGAAATATAAAGCTGTGGTAGTTTAAAAACGAACGCTCTTGAAAAATGAGTGTTTGCAGTGGTGGTTGGTGGATTGGGTCTGAGTTGGTAGTAAGCTACCATTAAGATGCAGTTTACCATTTGAGTCCGCTACCTGAGTTTTTTAATGATGAATGTTACTGACAGATGAATGATCCGAGAGAGATTACAAGCCTGTGTTGATGTGTCTTTGAGATTTTAATTGTGGTAAGTTTTGGAAATGGTCCTTATTTGATTGTTTCCTCTGAAGTATCTTACACTTATAATGCTTGTTCCACATAGCTATAACTACGGGTGGTAGAAAATACCTTTGCGAGACGATACTGGCAAATGTTCTATCTTGACTTTTTAATAGAAACACCAGTATTTCCAGTGTGCACTCATGTTTATATATATGCATACTTTATATATGATTTTAAATGTTGTCAGTGTCTGTAAACCGAAAATTAATTCAGGGTGTTTCTTCATAGGTGCAACTTATGGTAACTGACAGTGAGCTGTCTGATCAGTTTTCACTGGACACAGTTGGAAGTCATGGTTCTGTGAAATGCAAGAGTCATAAAAAGGAGTATCAAGTGAGTTAAATTTATCTTTAAAATTCATTACTTTCAGATAATATAAATGAGGTAAGAAAGGAACAGCATACTTCTAACAATGTCTTTCTATTCGCAGGTCGGTGTCACCATAAACATCAGCAGTTTTAATATTACCAGAATTGTAACTTTCACTCCATTTTTTATGATCTCAAATAGAAGCAAATACACTTTGGAAGTAGCTGAAGAAGGCAAGGAAAAGTGGATTCCTATTGTTTTGCAACAGGTAAACTTATCAAGGAAGATATTCTGAGTTGTTTCTCTCAGGAGAAAAAAAAAAAATTCATTGTCTTGAATACTCACCGATGGAAATTGAACCATGCGTAGTATTCAAGGACAATGTCTGAATATATCATGCTACTTCAGTAAGTTATCTGTGTCCTGTTACCTTTTCACAGTGTTGCTTTAGGATGTATTGTAAAGCTGGTTTACTTTGTAATTGGAACGTTTTCTCTTACCTGTATCATAAATAGTATGAGAAAAAGACCTGTACTGTTACTATATTATCTCTCTGCACGGTGGCACTGAAACTTCTGTTCAGTTTTTGCAGTGGTATCTGATAGAGTACTTTGGCTGACTGGGTACATGTCATGCTACTTTCATATAGGAAAGAAATCCCTCATGTGGATCAGTTCAGACAGCTCCAAACGGTTTTTCTGGGACTAGTCTTGCTGCTGTTTTTTAGTGCTTAATGCATTGTTTCTACAGAGGGATCACTGGCCCCCAGGCCAAGCAGTGTTGAAATGGTCTTTGGGCTTTTGTGTATGCTGCAGAGGTCCAGACAGTTGCAGACTGGATGTGCAGCTTGGCTGTTTGCACTGCTGTATCCCATAAGTACGTTTTGTATGTGTTTTGAGGCCATCATGCGTTCCTTCAGGACATGTAGGAAAAGCAGTGCCTGTTTGGGGTAGTGTTGGAGCTCTATGAAAACTGCAAGTGATCCATACTGCCTTCTGGGAAGAGTGAAATCTCCCTCCTCCCCTTCCAATGAGTTGAAGAGAGCATATCACAAAACACAGACAGAGTTTAGCCTAACAAATAATGTGGGTGGAGGCCCTGTTGCTTTTCTTTAGCATTGTAGCTACTCCAAATAGTGTGGGTGGAGGCCCTGTTGCTTTTCTTTAGCATTGTAGCTACTCCAAATAGTTACCAAAAATGCAAACTAAAATACCAAAAGTGAAAGAATACTTTAAATCAGATTGCTTCTTGTTGTAGTTCTGTTGTGATTTTTAAGTGTACACAATGATGTTAGATCTGTAAGTGTTTAAGACAGCTCAGCTTCCCATAATGTTTATTGTTATTTTCAAAAAAGTTTCTTCGCTTTTACTCAAGAATAGGCTGTTTGCCATAAGCCTACACATCTGTTCTGTTTCCTAATACTCTTACGTTCCTCTGGTCCACACTTTTGTTTGACTCCACATAGTTTTGGGTTCTTTACGTGCATGATTCCTCATCTAGTTTGTTGATAGAGTTCTGAAATGACAAAGGTTCATGTGCAGTGGCATGGGCCACTTCATATCTAACTTCTTACTCAGGGAAAACATAGTCAGATTTTATTACTTCCTCATGTTTTGTGATTTATATTTGAGCTAGAGTTGTTATTAGAATAAATTATCTTACAGAAACTGTTCTGCAAAAAGTATTCAAAGGTAATAGTTTTGAAAGTTCAAATACATTGCTGCATATATAATCTGTGCTTTTCCTGTGTTATCTGTTTTATTGACATGCTTACAGAATTTTCTAGCTTGTCCCACGAGTGTCATTGTTTCTCAGGTGTTTTATAATTGTATTAATTCATCTTAGTCTCCTTTCAGTTATCAAGTATCAAAGGAGGACTTTGTAGATTTTAAGATCACTCCTAATATCTTTTGAAAGATTAGATACAGCAGTTTATCAAATGGAGTAGTAGAGGCCAACAGAGGAATCTGTATCCCCTCCTAAATTATTCCAAACTTCACTCCCAAAATTGCTTACCTTACCACATTGTGTTGATATTTTCCCTTTTGATAAGCAGTCTCTAAAAATCTGTGTTGTGACAGTTAAGTCTGCCAAGGCTGTTCATTTGTAACACAGTTGCTCAATCCAGTATGTTTCTTGTCCCTTCTAAATCTAGGTAGAGTCCAGCCATTATTGATCTTCCTTTGGGCACTCAGGTCAGGTTTCCAGGAACAAGTTTCCATCTGATCCTATTCTATTCTCTGCTACAGTTAACCTAGATTATTTTTTTTTAATTAATGCCTGTGACTTTTTCAAGTACTTCTCACTTTACTCTTTTACATTAGGTTGATCTGCAAAAACATAACAAGTTTGTTGAAATGTTAATTCATATCTCACCTTGCTCCACTCTCCTCCCATTCTATTTTTGTCACTTTAAGTTAAGCAGATCCTGCCTTCTGTTTTTCTTTTTTAGCCACTCATCTTTCTTAGTGCCAGATTGTCTGTCTTCTCAGGACGAAAAGCAATCCTTCTATAGAACGCATCTCCTCTTGGACATGTTCCCTGTCTGGAAGGCAGTCAGTCTATCAAAAACTTGAATTACTATTTTAGAAAAATCCATTTTCCTTCAAATGTTCTAATAGAAGTTGTTGGACAGTGATTAGTCTGAAGTGGCTTGCCAAGGACAGTCCTTTGAATTAGATATAGTGCAAGACAATTGACCAACATGTATCCTTAGGGAAAGAAAAAAAGAAAGAAAACATTTCCCAGGACTGTATGTGAGACCGCTGCTAAACATAAATTAAAGATCCTATTATGAAATGGGCATTGTATAAATATAGTATCTAGTGAAGCACTGAACAAGTGTGTGGCGAAACATTTGGAAACAGCATCATTTTGTGACACATTCTGTGGCTAAAGACTAATGGAAAAATTAATTTTTCAGGTCTCTATGGTTGATTCTGTAACTTCTTGTTTGGCCAGTCCTTTTTACTTATTTTGGTTTTGATTTTAAACTTTCATTTACTGTCGACTGATTATCCTTGAACTCCCTTTTAGCTCTCTTAATGCCATGTTGAGTCTTACTTGCTGTGTTTTATGCTAGTTTACAACACAATTTAAATTTCCTGTGTGGGATACATGTTGATGTAGATAACACCTTCAATCTTACCATTTAACTATATTTTTTTCCTTTGTCTTCCTGCTTCCTGTGGTGTGAGAAACAATGGGAAAGGGAACTTAGTGGCATGGTAAGTTGGTGAATTAGTCTTTCACCATTGAAGATTTAATTCTAGGATTCAGATGCAATTAAATATAAACATCTCATTTCTCGACCTATGTTGGGGAAAGGTGCTCCTGAAGTTTTGGATATTGCAGATGAACAGTTTGAAATACACAAAGACTGGTCTATCTAGACAGACTTTGGCTCTTGCTGGTTGATAGTTATTATTAATCATAGCTTGTTCCTGTGTCAGGACTCTCTTAATTAGTTGGAAATTTTTCATTAGTTGCAGTTAAAACTTTTGTCTTCCCTGCCACCTGGTCTTGTCCTTTTGGTGTGTAAATTATTGAATAGAGACTGATTGTGGAATTTTTAAACCTAGAATGGCTGTGATTTCGGTTGTGGATGTGAATGGCAGAACGTGCTCTCTGATTTAGCTGCCTAATGCTTTGTATTTTATTTACTTATGTTTTATACCCACATATATATGTGTGTGTGTATGTGTATTTTTATATAGATATATGTAAAGTATTTCAAAAGAAGAGCTAGTATGCTGATGTCCTGCATACTCAAGTTACTATGGGATGTATTTACGTTAATACCCCTTTTTGTCCTTGATTATTTGGCAAGAGGTCTATTAATGTTTTTTGGATTTATTTTTTTTAACAAGCTTGGCTGTTTAGGTGTTGTAATGATACTCACCTTTATACTCTGGATTCCATATACATTATCCATTTTAAATCTACTTCTTCATGTGAATATGAAGTCTTACTGTTTTCACTTGTAGCTGCTTAACTCCTCGGTTTCTTCACTGTAGTCTGGATTATTTCTTACTTTCTTTCAGTTTATTGTGTTCAGGTAAGTAATTACTTTTAGATTTTCTAATAGAGTTTCTGATCTAATTCACTACACTTTTGGGTAGAATTTTAGTAGAAATTTCACTTTGGGCTAAAGAGAATGCCATCTAACATCTACTTTGTTTTCTCACTTATTTTAAAATACTGATTTTTTTTTTTTCCAGTGCATTCCCTTTTGGCCAGAAAATGATGCTAACAAACTGCTTGTTAGAGTTGAAAATTCTGACCTCCCCCCAAAGAAGATAAATTTTGATAAGCAAGAAAACTGTCTACTACTGCATTTGGACAACAAGGTAAATGGTTGGCTTTGGAAATTAGGTAAAGCAACAAAGATGTTTCATTTCCATTCTCAAAACTTTCTGTCGTCCATACAATCAAGAATTGCAAAACCTTAGCTGGGGAAAAGATTATGTAAATGCAAGTGTATTATTCTCATTCTCGTGCTGTCTCCTTCCTGTGTGTGTACACACAGATACAAGTAGGTGTTTCATTTTAAATGCTTCTCTGCAAAGGAGATCTGCAGAAGCTGGAATAGGTTGTTTTGCTAGTCTTCCCTAGCTGAGGCTGAGAAGTCTTTATGTTAGTTCTAAAGTAACACTAAGTTATTTTGAAAAGTAACTTTGACTCCAACAAATACTTCTATGGTGCATATAATCTTATCTAGCAGTAGTTTTTAAATATATGAGTGTTTTTAATAGTAGAATGTTTTGGAGGGCATTAATGTGTATGAATGGTTCAAGGAAAATTCCTTTACTACCAGCCTAAATTTTGACGGTAGGGAACCTCTTCTATAGTTTTGATTACTCAATGCAATGCCTGTTACTTAGTAGGGATCAGAGAACTATTTAAAAAATATGTTAAAACACGTTTGTTCGGCTATTATGTATGACTGTTACTATATATGACTGTTTGACTGTTACTCATGAGAGTAAAAGTTTTCCAAAGTATTTAAATTACGTTTGTTTTACTAGAAATTCATTACAGTGTTATTTATCATTTTTACATTTCATAGCTTGGAGGAATTACAGTGGATGTTAACCTGACTGAACATTCTACAGTAATTACCTTTTCTAATTACCATGATGGCGCAGCTCCATTTCTGTTGATAAACCATACTAAAGAGGAAATTATTGAGTATGGACAAAGGTATGTAAGAAGAGTTTTAGTGTGGATGTCTGCATGGAGACATGTGAACTGTTACTTCATGTATTGTAAGCATGCCTGTTTCTTAAGGAGCCAATTTTTAAAGAAATGGCTGTCAAATTTTGTCAGAGCACCCAAAAATCTCTGGTTTTATAAATTGAAGAGAATGAATTGTTAACAGAGCAGTGTTATGTGGTGCAAGGTGCCTGTTTCTACAAGTAAACCAGCTGTTTTGTGAGCTAAAAAAGCTCTCTGGCTCTTTTTCTGTGAATTTTGTGGCCTTGCCCTACTTTCCTGGTGGGGGCAAAGGATGGGCTTGGCTTTTTCTGGAACTGTGTAGGTACTGACTGTGGAGAATAAGTAACAAATGAGTTGTAAATGTAACTAGATTTGAGACTTTTACTGTTTTATCACGTTTCGTTGAGATTTAGTTGAAAGAATGGGTTAAAAAGTTATGGGAGAGATAAGGGAATGGGCTGAAAAATGGGTAGGTACTTATATAAATTTTGTCAAGCCAGACCAAAACTAAAATTACTTTAACAAATACAAATTATCTGCAATCAGTTACAATTTGGTCCTGCACCTGCATGCAGCTGTACTGGTTTCAGTCTCAAACTGGAATGTCTTTGTAATGCTTTGCTACCATATGCAGATACTGTGCAATGCTGATAAGTGTGAGCTTATCTACTGCATTCTTTACCCGTTTCTTTTTAAAAGCCGAGCAGCCTCTACTGTTTTTTACTCAGTCAATCAGACAAGAATAATTTTCCTTTTAGTCAATTAGAGAAGAATAATTTCTTTTCCTTTCAGTCAATCAGAGAAGTGTTGTTTAAAGATTTTTTCCTTGAAAAGTGGAAGAGCTGCTAGTCAAATTAAGCTTGCAGCTGTATGTTCCCTTTGTCTGAAGAATACAGTCAATTGTTTGCTTCAGTTTTTATCTGTAAAGATTAGTGATTTTTATCTTTTTAGCTGGCTTTTGGGAATCCTTAGTATAAATTTAGTAACTGTATATGTAATTTTTGTAATGAACTATGCAGAATAGAATAGATTATTTAGTTGGAAGAGAGCTAAAACGGTCGTCTAGTCCAACTGCCTGACAGCTTCAGGACTGACCAGAAGTTAAAGCATGGTATTAAAGGCATTATCCAGATGCCTCTTAAAAGCTGATAGTCTTGGGGCATTGACTACCTCTCTAGGACTCCTGTTCCAGTGTTCGACCACCCTCTTGGTAAAGAAATGCTTCCTAATGTCCGGTCTAAACCACCCCTGGAGCAGCTTTGAACCATTCTTACATGTCCTATTGCTGGATCCCAGTGAGAAGAGATCAGCATCTCCCTCTCCACTTCCCCTGCTGTGGTAGGCTGCGTTCAGAGTGCTGTAGAAGACAAGTTTACCATTTTTTAACTGTATGTGAGGGCGAATGGAGTTCAAAATCTGTTTGTCTGAAAATATCCACTGTATCCATGTACTAAACACTGACCTGTTTTTTCCCTTCAGCAGATCATATAGAGGGAAACTTTACTAAACAACGGATTTTGACCATGCTTTTATTCTCTTGGAATATTAATGTTAGGCAGCACAAATCCTGAATTTTCCTTTTAGCTTGAAAGCTCCGCTGTCTGATTATTTTTTTTTTTCTCTACTTAATGTTCCCTGTTAACCACAAGTGGGGAAGAAAATGAGTATTTAAAATTTACTGTGTATATTTTATTTCTAAAGTATACATATGCATTTAGAAGTATAAATACTGTTTTTTTTTATTGTGCTGAGATGGTTTTGTGCATATTTTTTCATGCACAGTGTTGTTTTAAGTTTTCATGAAAAAATAATTAAAGCGTTCTTGTTGAAATGCTAGAATGCGAAAGTCATTGACACAAAATATTCACTGACATTTTAATTTCATATTACTTTGTTCTAGCTCCCTCAGTGAATTGGAAGACTGCCTCCAGCCAAATAAGGCAGTATTGTATACTTGGGCAGATCCAGCAGGATCTAGAAAATTGAAATGGAAATGTGGAAATAGAACTGAGGAAGTTACCCCAAAAGAGGTACATTTATTATCTAAATCTCCTTTTAATGCTATCTTGTTTATTATACTGTCATGGGTGTATGTATGAAATTCCATATGTAATGAGTATGATCAGCAGTCTCATATATGAGGTTCAATTGTAGAACACTGTGTGTTTACTGGAGCTTGTGCCAATAAATAAGCATTGTCGTCAGTTCAACAGCGCATGTGTGTGAGAGAGACTGCTGTAAAAATTCATAATTAAAATTTTTAATTATTTTCATGTACCTTTAAAAAATGTCTTGTATTGTTGTTCATGTTGCTAAGACTTTTGCATTTGCTTGTGGAATAGAATGATGAATAGAATTGTAAAAACTTTTCCTCTCTTGTTTGTAGGACAAAATGGAAATACTCAGACTGGATTGTAGAAAAGTAGTCTATTTAGTGTCATTTTTTGAAGGTTTGCAGCGTATTGTCCTGATCACTGATGATGAGAATGTGTTTAAACTGACATATGAAAGTGTAAAAGCAGAACTAGCAGAACAAGAAATAGTTCTGTCTTTGCAAGATGTTGGAATTTCCTTGGTTAATAATTCTACAAAGCAAGAGGTGTCCTACATTGGAATTACAAGGTAACTTATTCTATGTGTAACAGTCTAAAATGTTTAACCTCTGGTATTTTCAATCACTGTATTTAATTTGAGGTGCAATGGAAGAGGAAAAAGAGGTCTGGGTAAGAGTACTTAGAACTATGTTTTCCTATTGTAAAACAAACAAAAAAAGGTTTTCACTGTGTTTTATATTAATGCATATGGTTTCTGTATTTGGATGTACGTGTTTTTGTAACACACAATTGTAACTCTGTGTGGCAAACTTACCAATAGATGGAACAGAAGTATTTCCTGTCCATGCAGTTTGAGGACTGATGATGAGAGTTTTTAAGGAGTAAGGTCTGTGGGTAGTTTGTGTTAATGGATTTTTCTGTCTTCATTACAGAAACAAATTGCTGAATTCTGAGTTGAAAACTTTGATGCAGTAGCAGCTTATAGTTCTTTTTAGTTTTGATTGAGAAATTATGGTGACTCCGCGGCTCTAATACTTTTAGATTTTCTACTATAATGTTTCAGAGGGACGCAGAAAAGAAACTATTTAATGCTTAAGAAATGTTTGCTATCATATTGAAACAGTGGCTTTTTAGAATGCTTAAGGGACACTTTTATCTCATTGCCATAATCCACACATTTCTGTATATTTGTAGCCATGAGGTTACTAGTGTTAGAGTCTTTTGATTAATTCTTTGCACTGCACTGCAAAAAAAACAAGTAAAAACTTCACATACACATAAACTTCATGTATTCACATCTATCATTCCATAAAGAAAATCCCACTCCTTGCCTTCACCTGAGAAAATGAGCTCTGATAACTGTCTAGATAGAGGAAGCACTCCACTGAAAGTGGCAGCTAATTGCCTAGATTCAAAGTAGTGTTGAGATTTCACTAAATCAGTGTTTTTTGGAAGCAGTCATCCATAGTCAGTAGTCTGGCAGTGCTTATAGTTGGTATTGTTTTCTTGTTAAGCTCTGAGTGGATGAGAAGCTCCTGAAAGTTCCTTCTGAGGATAAGAGATCGGGTATGGTGAAGAAAACCCTATTATTCAGAATGTTTCCATTTACAAATGGCTTGTTATAAAAAGTATGGAAAAGGCAGTTTGTATCTAACTTGATGCAGAAACAAGTTTCACCATGTCAGTTCTGGGATCACACACAATGAGGGTGGGGAGGAGAGGAAAAAAACTGAAAACTCCCAACAATTTCAAGGTCGTACTCTATTTTGTAGCTGTTGTTTTGTGCTTTAGCTCACCTTTTTTTTTGGTGTTTCTGCAATTGATCTATCTGAGCATAGACACAGATGTAGCTAAAAGGGATTGGATTAGGGGGCTCTGTCTGGAAGGCTGTGTAATTGTGGGCTACAGAGTAACTTCTGGAAAGAAGAAATACCCTCCACCTGTCTGATAGCGTTGGGTTTTGTCCTATCCTATGCCTTCAGTTTGACTGTAAGGTGAAATCTAACATGAGAGCTCCTCACGAAGCAGTGGAATCAAGAGAAGAGTATAGTGCCCCTTAAGGATGATTAATTATGACTGGCTTCTGCTTAGTACCAAGAAGGCAGTGGGTGATTTGGATCGTTTTTATTTAATACAGTAGTGCGTTATGATGTGGTTTCTCATTCTGTAGTTATAAGCTATTAAAAGACATACTATGTTAGGTAAAACTTGCTTTGAAATAGTTAATCCTTCTCTCTTGGTCCTTTGTTTTGTTTTTGTAGTTCTGATGTGGTTTGGGAGACAAAACCCAAGAAGAAGTCGAGATGGAGACCAATGAGTGTTAAGCAGACTGATAAATTAGAACAAGAATTCAAAGATTACAGTGAGCTGACTCCTTCAGAAAATAAGATTATTGAGTTGGAATCAAATGTTTTGGTAATACTGATAGTTCTCTAATTCTATAGTTTACATGTATACATGGGAAAAAGAAAATGTATCAGTTTTGCTGTCTTTGTAGAAACTTCCAGTGAAAATTGAGGTGATTGATTTACCAAATCCATTTGAAAACCCTTCTTTATCTCTGTCTAGAAAAAAAAATATCTTTGGGGAAAAAAAATACATAAAAGTTCGAAAGCTTGCTATAGACTTTTTGATTTTTAGCCTCTAACTCTGAAATTTAAGTGTAAGGTTTTTGAAGGTCATGGGACTAAATATGCATAAAACTACAGTAAGGAAGCTTTGCATTGGTTCATTGGTTATGCCAGGGAGATGGGCAGGGTGTTAGTTTTGGGTTGGGTTGGTTGGTTGTTTTAGGACAAAATCTTGTATTTTTCAAGTGCCTTATTGTAGGATAACTCAGTTGTGTCATTCAACAGCATACATATGAAAAAATAATTCCAGAAATTATTCTGGAATGTAGAAGCACATTATGCTTCAAATGCTGCTGTCCTTGTCTGTAGATAAATTCTAGATATTCATTAGAATTGTATTGTAGGTAAATGAACATGGGATAGGTAAATAAGCCAATTTTTATCTCAGTCATAGACTGTTATATTATACTACTCTGCCTTTCCTCTAGAAAGCCATTTATTAATTGCTAGTAATCCCCCAAATAATGCAGTATTTTGTAGTTTTATTTTTATCGAAATTCATGACAAAATTTGATTGTTTTAAACAAATGCAAGTTATGACGTGACTTAAAAGCTACAAAAATTTTATGGCTAAGCTATCTTTACAATGTTAATGAAATTCTAAAGTATATTATAAAAAGCAGTCTTTTGAAACACATAGAATACCAAATTTTCTTTAATAATACAATAGGTATGTTTAACTCCTAATGGAATGAACATGAAAATTCAGCAACCAAATGAGATTCCTATCAGAAGGAATTATCTGCCAGCTTTAAAAGTAGAATATAGTTCATCTGCGCATCAGAAGTCTTTCAGAATTCAAATTTACAGGATACAGGTGAGTCTTGTCAAAAACCAGCAAGTTGTTTATTGAATAAGAGCAACTTTTATGGAAACCTGGATTTAATTTTTAGAATTGTTTTGATTTGTCATGTTTCAAATTTAATTGTACTCATTGACTTTTACATCAGTGCTTCTCAATCTTTGGAAATACTGCTTTAATGCTTCTGGGAAAAAAAAACAACAACAAATAAACAACTATGACTGTTCAGGAAAAACATTTACCATTCATCTTCCATGCTTTTTCCTATGGTTTTCTTTACAACCAGCAAAAAAATAGATACAATTTGTTGCCTTGCAAATTCTTTGCAAAAATTCTGTGAACCATTTATTACCACCAATTAAGAGAAGCTTTTCTAGGCTATTGGGATTGGATTATTTCAGTTTGAAAATAAGAATATTTTGAGCCATAAGAGCGTCTTTTTTTTTTTTCCTGCTTTTGAATTGGTGGAATGCTACAGGTAATGTTCATAATTCTTGTGGTTGTCCTGATCTTAAAATATTTCACTATTGAAAAGCTAATGTGCTGCACCTTGTCCTGTCCTTACCCCTATTAGATACAAAACCAGATTCCTGGAGCCATATTTCCCTTTGTGTTCTATCCTATTAAACCTCCAAAGTCCATCACCTTGGATTCAGGTTTGTTGTTCTAGTTTAACATAATCCATACTTCTAAAATGACAAGATAACTTGCTTGTGCTGAGGTTAGTCATGTAACTTTTATCAGATGAAGTCTGTATAAGCTTACTGACTACAGATAATGCAAATACTAATGTTAGAGATACGGAAGCAGTTTTCTCTAGATAGAAGATAAACTTAAAACCATTTAAACAGTTAACAGTCAGAAAAAAAACCCCAAACCAAAATTTCTTTCAACCATCAATATCATACCTTTTAAGCAGATCTTTTGACACGCTAATTCAATGCTCTTGGAGAGCGAAAATAAGAAAAGATCAAAATGTTGCTTATCTTGATGGTAGTGAATCTGTTGCACCGTTTCTGTATTACTTGCATTTGGAATTCGGGGGCAGTGAGGATTTAACTTTCAATCTTTAAGCACCCAATTTTTTCCTGCTGCCTCAAATAAATTGTTTATCTTAATCATGTTTGCTTGCATGCAATAGATGATCTAGTGACCTATCTGAAATAATCTAACTAATCAGAAAATAAATGTATGCTGGTGCTACTCTAAGATTAAAATTGCTATACAAGGCACCATTTATAAGTGTTGTAGATGGCAAATTTATATTTTGCTTGTTCTGTATGTAGTTTTCTGACTTCTCCATTGCTTGGAGCATAGGGCTCAATGTCATTACACTATGTGATGAACTAGTTCCCTTAACTCATTTAGGGCAAAGTCACTTGAACACCAGAGTAATCTCAGGAGGGATTCTGGATTGAGACAAAGAATACTGCTTGTAATTTTATACAGATGCTAATAAGTTGTCAGGTGTTTATTCTATGATCAGTTTCAAGCTAGAATGCATAAATCTGCCAGATTATTTTTTTTAGTTTATATTTTTGTATCGGACATTGGAAAATCTTATTCCATGACTAGGGAAATGATATAATTCTAAGATTATAGCAATATGAATTTGCTTTTAAATGAAAATGGCACATTTTTAGAACTCAGTGAAATAGAATTTTTATGTTTCATTTCATCCTTGTCTTCCTGTTCCTTTCTGATCCTGCTCTTTTCCCCGACTTAGTTGTTTGCCAGTCATATCACTATGTAATCCAGCTTTACAGGATTGAGAAAATCCTGAACACATATGACATTTTCATATTTAAAATATAAAGGTATGTATATCACATAAAAATCTGTGCTAATCTCTTTTTATTTTACAACTTCTTAGCACCAAAACCATTTACTGATGTCAGTATTGTCATGAGAACTGCAGGACAGTCACAAATATCTCATATTAAGTAAGTATTTTGACATTTTTGTTTCTTTTGCTATTGTTTATGTTTAATCAAGCTTAAAATTAAAATTATTATAAAGGCAAACATAACGCAAGATAATTTTACCATTCTCTGAGAATGAGAACCAACTCAGAAAGATCAGAGCACTTAGAGAGATGAAAGCTCAGCAGAGTAAAGCAAGGATTTTTCAGTGTCTTTTCAATGCAGATTTTTAGTTTTTTTTCATTTAGAAAAAACTCTCTGTTTAACAGTGCCATATCCAGTGTTAAATGCTGCTACTTGATTAAAAAAATTCTGGCTACAGGAAATGTGTTTTATCTTGCACCGCTACGGGAAGCCGCCTTTTCACCAGTAAAGGCAAATCCCTCAGGGGAAAAAAAAAAGTAGTACCTGATAATACATCAGTATAGTCAATACATCAGTGGCCTAAATACCCTAGATTACGTTTTACGTGTTACACATTTTCATAAAACACTTTAACAGTTGTTTTTTGTTGCATGTATAGGTATTTTAAGGTACTGATTCAAGAGATGGATCTCAGATTAGATCTTGGCTTCCTGTATGCACTGGTTGAATTCTTTACACAGACTGAAGTGCCGAGTGACCAAGAGGTAGAAACCTTTTGTTTTTTAAAGATTAGTAGATTTTAATTTTGTAATTATTCAGCTTGTATTTAAAAAAAAAAAAGAAAAAACAACTTGGTCTTCTGTGTCTGTAACATTGGTTAATTGTTGCATCTGTGAATGGTTTTTAAGAGTTACCATTGCCGGCAGTAACTCTTTCCTTTATCCTCATCTTGCATGCTACGCAAAGAAGGCTTCAAAATCTTCTGAAAAGAACGAAACTAATACTGTTGTAGGCTCTTTGGTATTATTAATGCCTGGGACATCAGTTAACTAAAAACACAAGACAGGAAGGAAGTGAAAAAATAACACTCTGTTCCTTAATGTAGTTTATTTTTAAATAACAAATCTAGGAAAACCTGGGCCAGGAAATCACTGAAACTTATCTGCCTATGAGAGCAAGAGAATATAAAAGGAATGAAGAGAGAAGTTAATTAGGAAGTAAAAGTGTCTTCAGTAATTTTATGCAAAATTATAAAATTCGAAGATGATGTAGTTGACATGTTGATGCTAAGTGGAGAGGAGAGGGCAGTGGGAGGGGAATTGACTTACTGTACAGGCAGAATGAGAGGAGTTTGTACATAGGAACAGTAGAAATAAAATATAATAACATGAAGTGCAAGGTAGCCTGCTTCGGAAGTAATGAAAACTTCAGACACAACCATAAAGCAACAGAAGAGCCAGAGTTTCTTGGATTTGCCAAAGAAAACTCAAAAAAAAGGTGATAAGCTGTATTGGTACAATGCAGGTCTGATGTACATTGGGCGTGCTGTTCTTTTAAGAGTACTGAAATTTGAATGTCACTACACAACAAACTGATAAATTATTTAGCAGAAAGTGTATTGGCTTTGGCTTTGTATCTCAAAAATGCTGCTAGTGGTAAATGAACCAGAAATATTTGCATAAAAGATCTGCCTGGATGAGTAGAGCAAAAAGATTCTTTTTGATGGGGCATTACAAGGTATTGTCTTACCGTGACAAGTGAAAGGGATACTGGAAAGGCAACTTACTTTGCTTTTATTTCTCCATATCTACACATCAGAGGTTAAAAAAGTATTACTGCTCAGGAATTATACTAAAATAAGGAGAAAAGATTAAAAAGTTGCTCCAGTGTAAATGTAATTAGAAGGAAGCATGGAACAAGAAGAGAATTAATTTCTGGAATAACATTTCAACCAAGATAGGAATCTTGTTAGAATTTTGTAAGTTTACAGCAGAATAAATTGATGTAAGACTTGTCTGCTGTGGGTTGTAGTTCAGTAGATATTTTCATCTAAGTAAATTTGCTATCCTTGCATGGTATAATGTATTAAATGTACCTTCCGTTTCCAACTTTTGTTTCTTAAGCATATGAAGTTCTTTGTTTTCAATTTAAAAGGGAATTCTGAAGGGCAAAGGGGTCCAGGAAGGCTGGATGCTCTTCAAGAAGGAAATCTTAAAGGCCCAGGAGCAGGCTGTCCCCAAGTGTCGCAAGATTAAAGGATGGGGAAAATGGCCAGTCTGGATGAACAAGGGACTTTTGGTGGGATTTAGGAATAAAAGGAGGGTTTCCCACCTTTGGAAGAAGGGACAGGCAACTCAGGAGGAGTACAGAGATCTCGTTAGGTTATACAGAGAGAAAATTAGGAAGGCAAAAGCCCAGCTGGAGCTCAACTTGGCCACTAACATTAAGGACAACAAAAAAAGCTTTTATAAATACACCAACAAAAAGAGAGCCAGGGAGAATCTCCATCCCTTATTGGATGCGGGGGGGGAAGTTGCAACCAATGACGAGGAGAAGGCTGAGATACTGAATGCCTTCTTTGACTCTGTCTTCAATAGTCAGACCAGCTATCCCCAGGGTGCTCAGCCTCCTGAGCTGGAAGATAAGGATGGAGAGCAGAACAACCCACCCATTATCCAGGAGGAAGTAGTCAATGATCTGCTTCTGCACCTAGACGTACATAAGTCTATGGGGCTGGATGGGATTCACCCAAGAGTACTCAGGGGGCTGGCGGGAGAGCTTATGTAACTACCTTGAACGCTTATGTAATTACATAATTACATAGCTACACAGAATGCTTATGTAATTACCTTGAGTTTGGGCTTATCAGGCATGAAGATCTAGTTGATTCTTCCTAGTCCTGTCCTTCTTTCCTGTTGCTGTAATTTGAAGCCTGCAGAGCTCTAGTGGCACCCAGATTTTGCAGACTCACAAAACATTAATTGCTTGTTGACTTAGGAGCTCTCATCTCCTGGTGGTAATGTAAACTTTAAGTAAAATTTTAACTTAAATAATGGGGTTCTCTCTGGTGAGAGGTACCTTTCTCTAAATCAAGACCTAAGCATGTATTTTTATATAGTCTTTTCTTATTATATTATAAACTCTTGAAGCGAAACTGAGTAATATAATCTTTTTAAAGGCTGGATGAGTCCAGTTTTGTTAAACTTCTTTAAAAATATAAATAGTAAGAACGAGTATTCTAATTGTATGAAATGTAAGAAAATCTAAAGTTTTCCTTAAACAAAGCAGTCATTAAATGATCATTAATGATGTTACCTTAGAATTTTCAGAAATGTTATTGTATTTTTATATGCAGGAACATGTAGTCTAAACTGGTGGTTCCCAGCAGCGTGGTAGTGCATACAGTCTGTTACATCTTTTGATACCAGGTGTACCTGTGAATTCTAGATTATTATGGTAGTTTGAAGAATTATGTTAATTTTCAATGCATGGTTGTGTAGTGGAAAAAATACATTGTTGTATTTTATTCTCTCTTTCCCCTCTGAGTGGAAAAATTAACGATTTGAGATCAGCATTGTCAGCTGAATCACTGAATCCAGATATTAGAGGAGGCCCTCTTCTGCACTGTCATGTAATTTTTAGTGAAAACCCAGGGCATAATTTTAGGATTTGATCCCCACTTAACATTGAGTGCCTTGACTGTTTTGCTTGTTCAAGTAGCAATGTGTTTAAGTACCTGCGTTTACTGTTCTGAAAGGACCTCTCACATTATTTTCAGTTCTCTCATTATTTTCAGTTACAACTTCATTTGCTTTGACCGCTTCAGTCTTTTCTGACTATAACTTTAGAATTGTTATTATTTTAAAATATTTTTTTATACTTGGACAATTTGTCAAAAACTGTGTCAACGGAATTCTAGCTTTTGAAGGAGAAAAGGGTACATGAAGGTCTTCTCAGGGTATATATAAGTCTAGTTTCTATATAACAGAAAATAGTCTTTAGTCTATGGTCTTTAGTCTTTGCACTGTATTATACGTTCAGAAGGTTATATTTGTATGCCCTTTGTTTGACCCAGGTAAAAATTGTCCACACTTTATTTGAAAATATTCAGTATTTGAACTTTCATTAAAAAAAATTCTTCTGTTTTTACTATTAAATAGATGGAAGTTGGATTGTCTTTTTATTTGTATGTTTCATCCTCTTCATACAAAAAAAAGGCAGCAAACAAACGCTAATTAAAAGCCCTCTGAAGTGTTAACTCTTAAGTAAAAAAGTAAGATCAGGAGAGTATAAGTAGTATTAGTCAATGTATTGCAACTCAGTGAAAAACACATGGTAGTTTTATGTACTCTAAATTTTAAAGCAATTCTTTTTTTTGGAAAATGCATTCACAGCTAGAACTTTTCAAAAAGGATGTTGAATCTCTTCAAGAAGAACTGATGAGTGTGTCATCAATGGATACGTCACAAATCAGCTTGTATGAATACTTTCATATCTCTCCAATTAAGGTATATCTTTCTCACATTACAACCTACGTTTGCTCTCTAACTGAAGAATTTTTGTATCCTGTAGGATAGTAGGCACTGGAAATGAAGAAACATAGTAGAGGTGGTCAAAAATAAAATAAAAAAGTCTAGGAAAGTGCTTTCATTGTTACCACTAACTTTATATGGGCTTTAATGTAAATATTTATTAAATATTTATATTTCTATAAATAGTTTTATTTATAATATTTATATTTAATTTGTATTATTTTTATATAATATTTATTATTTATAATAGTTATGTTTATATAAATAGTTATTTATTTAATTCCTATCCATGACTTCCTTCATATACAGTAATCTTTTTATTATTTAAGAGATCGTTGCAAAATGCTATAGTTTGTGTCCAGACAGTGTGTTGTGGATTGGAGAATGAGATAATTTCTGAAAAAAATATACAGCTAGCATTACTGTGCAATGATGTTTTCTGCTATGTTGTTACTTACTCACTGGAAAAGCAGTTTTGCTTTTTGACTCCAGTAAAGTCTACTTTTGGCTATATTCCCATTCCCGTAAACATTCAGGTGCAGCTGTTGAATAGTATGTGCATACTTACATGGAAGCAACAGCCTGTTTGTCCAAATCTAACTTTCATCCACTTTTAGCTTACTGGTCTTTTGTTTTTTGATTGTTGCCTAGCAGACAGTGTTAAAGCTGTGGTGGTAATTTGTAGGCTCTATAACAGTTCTTAATAAGAGAATCTCCACTCCATCCCATGGGAAATGGATCCAAGAAGGTTTGAGTTTTGCCTCTTTACAATATCTGGTGAGGTGTTAGAAATGGTCTGCTATTAGAGCAGGTAATTCCAGGAAATGCTTGGCTAGTTTATGCGAACAGCTTAGCCTAACTCATTCCAAGTATATCTAGTAGCTGTTAAAGCGCATCTTCATTTAGATGTTCATCGGTATGTCTCCAGTTGTTTTATTACAAAAACTAATCAGGACTTGACAAAAATAAAATGCCCTTTATGTGTTAAGATAGCAAAGCGAATGCTTTGTAACAAAATAAACAAAAGCTTATTTTTGAATGAATTCTGTTACATTTGACAAGAAAAACATGGGGGAGATAGGATGGACTAAATGGGCTGCAGGTTCTAATTAAAGACTAGTCTTTAATAGTTATGAAGTCAATATAGAGCTGTGAATTACGTGTCAATGATTCTGCAAGATGAGCAATGTATCTTTGAAATGAGCTATAGTTAAGCTCTGTTCTATAAATTAGTGAAATGGTGGTGTCTTCAGAGAATTGGAAACAGGCATAACTACTTTTCATCTGATTTTGAAAACTGCTGAATAAACTTGTGCACTATTGAGCCCTTTGACAATTTTACCAAATGTTTTTCTGTTTTGAGGTTGTCGCCTTAATTTCTGTGAAACAAAAACTTTGTTCCAGTCTGCACAGGTGGAGTTTTCTTGTATACATATTCCAGTGTTTATTTAGCACCTGTAAAACTTGTGTTAATAATTATTTGTTTTCAGTCTTTTGTTTCTCATTCTTGCTTGGACACCATGCTATGTTATTATTTTCAGTCTGCTTTTATTTAAATATTAGTTACAGAAACAAAATATTTTGTGAACAAGCTAATAAATTATAGCTAAAAGTTTATGGAGACCTTATCTGAAAACACAAGTAAGCAAATTCAAGTTGTTATTTTCTTAAAGGTAGTTCCAGTTATTCACTTTGACTTTAAATGTTATGGTCTTTTTATTGTGTTATGTGGTATATTTATGTTTTCTGTTATGAAGTCAGTCTGATTTCAGTCAAGATTAGAAATTTCATATCTCAATTTTAATTAATCTAAAAGATTATAAAGGTAGCAATATAATACTTCTAATAACCAACTACTTTATGTCTCAATCTCATTTTTATCCTTTAGTTACACTTAAGCTTTTCACTCAGTACGGGTGGAGAGGACAGTAACAAAGAAGAAAGAAAGAATGAATTGATACCACTTCAGTCTTTGAATCTCCTGCTGAAAAGTATAGGGGCCACCCTCACGGATGTACAAGATGTTGTCTTTAAGTAGGTTGAAAATATGATTGTAAGATTACTTCCAAAGATTAAGCCAATATTACGTATGTTAGATTTTATTTTCCTTGGCATAATAAGGGCTTACTTTTTTTCTTTTCTTTTTTTTTTTAGGTTGGCATTCTTCGAACTCAACTATCACTTCTGTACTACGCAGCAGCTCCAATCGGCAGTTGTAAGACATTATTCAAAACAGGTTGGAATAAATAAATTTCAATATTTCAGTAAATTTTTATTTTGAAAGCGCTACTGTGCACTTTGGTTCTATGAAAACAAATGAAATTCAACCTTGTATGTTTGTGCGAAGGTTAAATACATAAACACATACAAAACAATTACTCATTAGTTGGATTCTATTGCCTTTATTTTTGTCAGGAAGTACTGTTTCCAAATTATGACTAGAGGAAAAGTGGCATGGATAACAAAACAACTTGCTGGAATGGATAGCGGAAGCAAACACAATGCAGCTCTGATAGAGCAGAATGGGCATCAAAATACTAATGCTTTTTCTTGGACATTAGTAGTATATGAATTATGATCCTTCTTTGACCTTTGTGTACTGTTCATGTCCTGTCATCCAGTAGGCATGCTTTTGCATAAAAGAATTAGTCTTCTTCTATCCATCCATCATTAATAGTAAGGGATTCTTTGGACATATTAATTTAGTGCTTTGTCCATCTTTAAAGGAGAAAAAGCCTTAACAGGATTTTGATTGGGGAACAAGTTATCTGTTGTTCTCTGACCCTTCCTTTTCCCAGAGGGAAAATTTGCAATCTCCTAGGAGATGCTCAACCTTCTTTTAAAATTGAATTACAAGTCATATACATGTAATTATAATGTTTTGCAGTCACAATCAACAAAATTTTCTCAGCATATGCAAACAGACTGAATTTTGTCCTGTGGTACAAGAGAAATCTAGGTAATGTGCTTGCTTTGTAAAATCTCAAGGACATTAATGTCAGTTATTTGTCAAATGCTTGTAAGAAGTAACATTTATTTGGCTGACTTAGTATGATTTACTTGCTGTAATATCCTTTTTAATACAACTACTTCTACTTTTCCAAATAATGAAGATGTTTATATTAAACTCATGTTACTTTCACTTTTTTTTTTTAACCTGGGTATGCTACACTGTTTGCCTTTGTTTTAGTGTAATTTCTAAAATATTGTTACTAATAACTATTTTTTTAGGCTATTAAACAGATGTATGTTCTTATACTTGGCCTTGATGTCTTGGGTAATCCATTTGGATTCATCAGAGGTTTGTCTGAAGGAGTAGAAGCATTCTTCTATGAACCTTACCAGGTAAAAATCTCTGTGGCCATCTTATGAAACTTATCACAAGTAGATAGATTGAAAATGTGAATATTTAAAACCTTTTTTTGGTTTTAAATTTAGATTTAGAATTGAAAATTGAAAGTTCCAGGAAAAGTTACTGGAAAACTCAAGATAAAAACAAGAGAGTCGGCCATTTAACTTAATTCACAAAAGAGCATTCCTTATGCTTCCTACTTTAAAATAAATTGCCTTTTTTTCTCATTTGCCTTAAAATAAGCAGACTTCAGGGAATGAATTAGGATTCTAAAACAACCTTTCTCTCACAGGTGCTCTCATGGGCACTTTCACACTTTCTCATTTGGTCTCACAGTCTTGTTCTCTCTGTTATATATAAATTGCAATACAAGTGTAAGATTTAAAAAAAAATAATATATATATATAAAAATACAAAAATATTATTTAAAGCTTAACATGAATGCATCCTTTTTTTTCCTTAGGGAGCCATCCAGGGTCCTGAAGAATTTATAGAAGGAATGGCACTAGGACTTAAAGCACTAGTAGGCGGAGCTGTTGGTAAGTTTCAGCGTTATAATGGTGGTATACTTACTGGTAAGCAATATAGGTATTTGTAAATTGCATTGGCATTTTACTTTGATTTATTTTACAATAGGTGGATTAGCTGGTGCTGCATCGAGAATCACTGGTGCTATGGCAAAAGGAGTAGCTGCGATAACTATGGATGAGGATTACCAGCAGAAAAGGAGAGAAGCAATGAATAAACAGCCCACTGGTCTGAGAGAGGGTATCACTCGTGGCGGAAAAGGATTAGTTTCCGTAAGGAGAAAAAAAAAATTATAAAAAGATTAACAAATTTCATGCAGCCAAGAGTAACAAATGTGGAGGCTGCCATAGTCACAAGAGAGTTGTTAGTCTTTATTTTAACTCTGTTTTTGCAAATATATGGCCACAGTTGAGCGATAGTTTTAAAGAAGAAGATACAAGGGTAGAAGAGAAGGTAGGAACTGTGAATCAGATGCCTCTAATTCTGTTAACTTGTAGTGAATTTTAGAATACTCCAACACATTTACTTTAGGGTATTCACCAATGAAGCAGTAAGAAAAATCTGAAAAATGAAAAATATAATCTGAAAGCATATTTGTAATGTTTCTTTTGTTTCTCTTGGTTGGTAGGGTTTTGTCAGTGGCATAACAGGAATAGTTACAAAACCAATAAGAGGTAAGTTTAGGTCTTCTGATGCGTTAACTGTTCATATGATGGTAAATTCTTGATATTTATGAGACATCATAAATCTGAGTTATAAAACTTTTTGACAAGATTTTATATTCCTACTGACTTCTAGTTTAAATGTTGTTTATGTGAACTTTGTGTGAAGACTCTGTACTTGCATATCGAAAAAGTTTTGTAATTAAATGGGAATTAAGTTTGTTAAGATTATAAGAAAAACTCAGTGTTTTATAATTTGCTGCATTTTATCCGTTTAGGAGCTCAGAAAGAAGGAGCAGCTGGTTTTTTCAAAGGTGTTGGAAAAGGCTTAGTGGGAGCAGTAGCTAGGCCTACTGGAGGAATCATAGACATGGCAAGCAGCACATTTCAGGGTATTAAAAAGTAAGTAAAATAAGTTTGAAGAGTGACATATGGCATGAAACAGACAATAGTAGTAGTACTACCTTGTGTCATTGTATCACTTCTGTATCACTTTGTCATTAACACAGATGAGCTAGTCTTTCATCAGGAATAGTGTGGTGAGTAGGACTAGGGAAGCGATCGTATCCCTGTACTCGGGTCCTTGTGAGGCTGCACCTCAAATATTGTGTTCAGTTTCGGGCCCCTCACTCCAAGAAAGACATTGAGGTGCTGGAGCATGACTAAAGAGGAGCAATGAAGCTGGTAAAGGGTCTAGAGAGCAAGCCTTATGAGGAGCATCTGAGGGAGCTGGGGTTGTTTAGCCTGCAGAAAAGGAGGCTGAAGGGAGACCTTATCACGCTCTACAACTGCCTGAAAGGGGGCTGTAGTGAGATGGGAGTTGGTCTCTTCTCTCAGGTAACAGGCAACAGGACAAGAGGAAACAGCCTCAAGTTGCACCAGGGTAGATTTAGATTGGATATTAGGAAAAATTTCTACACTGCAAGGGTTATCAAACACTGGAACAGGCTACCCAGGAAAGTGATGGAATTGCCATCCCTGGAGGTATTTAAAAGACAGGTAGATGTGGACCTTAGTGACATGATTTAGTGATGGGTTTTTTTTCAATGTTAGGTTGATGGTTGGACTCAATCTGAAAGGTCCTTTCCAACCTAGACAATTCTATGATTATATAGTAAATAGTGTCTTTTTGAAAAATACACAGTTTAATACTGTGTTTAGTACACAGCATTTAAAAAACACATCAAATCTCAGGTATTTCTAGCTTTACCAAAGAAAGTAGTTTAAAAGCCTTAGTGATCAGACTTCCTTCAATTGCTGATTTTTTTTTTTCCTTTTACTGCAAATATACAGGAAAAAAGGACTTCTCAGCTGCATTGACTTTTTATATTATTACTACTATGTGAGATGAATTCCAAGACTACCGGGTCATGCCAGGATCTGTCCTGGTTGTTCAGACTGAGATCTGTGTTAGGACTGCATATTGAATATTGTATAGTCTCACTTTAATAAACCCATTGCTGTAGATTATCTCATACTGTAATACGTACAGAAGTAGGAGAAAGTGTTTTGAGAGGGTATTTAGTAGCATCATCTGAATACAGGTATTTAATGGCCCTGTTCTTCTCAGTGAGCTAGACCTCTTTTGCTGCCATAAGATTGCCAGTCTCTTTTGTGTTCCACTTTAAGTTCTTTAGCAGTGAAATGCAAGAAAAATACAAGGACAGAAGTTCTGTATGGCACAGATGTCTTTAATTTTGAAGTTTTGAAGTACAATACTTAGACACTAATCAAGTATTGCAAGCATATGCTGCCCTGTGCCATCTAATTTTCTAATAATCATTCTCTGAAATAGATTTCTGAGTAAAACTATTACTGTTTCATAGAATATCTACTCAATGTCTATTCATATGCAAAAGTACATACATAGACAATAATAGACAACAACAATTGCTGTGCTAGTACTTGAATTTAATTTGTATTTAAAATAATTTACATCTTTGCTAAATATTGTGGCTGAGTAGAAATATTGACACATGCCTTAAATTTGCTGCTTTATTGTCAGAGTTGCAGATTCATCAGAAGATGTGATAAGCTTGCGCCCACCTCGCTTCTTTGGTGAAGATGGAGTTATTAGACCTTACAGATTAAGAGATGGAACTGGAAGTCAAATGTTACAGGTGAAGAAAATGAAAGATAATTTGACATACCTTTTAACTCATCATATGTTGAAATAAATATTTTACAGAATTTCCCAATTCTTAAATTCCCTACCATCCCTCACCTAGTAGTCAAGAAGGTTCATTTAATTTCTTAGGCTTATGACCAGTTTGGTGATGTAGTTTCTGTGATATAACTTTTGAGAATGACAGTATAATTTATACCAGTATATCTGTAGAGGTTTGTGCAAGATGTTGAAAGAAGAAAAAGGTTTGTATGTGTAATCAAAAAGGTTTAAGTCTTCAGTTTTTACTTTTGATAAACAGTGATGATAAACACAAAGGTGCCTTCTTCAGTAATTTTATAGTACACATTTTAAACAGTGACTTTTTAATCTCAATTTTATGTAAAACAGCATTTTAAACACTTAAAATAGCTGTATTTATGTCATACTACAGACATTGAAAGAACGCAAACAATTTTGAAGTGGAATACTGTTTTCATGAAGAACATGCTGAGTAGCTGTTATTCTTAAATAACTCATCTGCCATTTAAGTAAATTTGACTCAGAAATCAAAGTGTAAATAATTTCAACTGTTGTGCAGCTTACAAAGTTTTTATTTTTCTCTGTTAGAAGTAAAACTGCCTTTTAGAAATATTCAAACATAAGAAATAAAGTAGTAATTAGTGATTGCATGAATGTAAACAGAATTTTTAAAATACACATTGAAGGATTCATAGCGTGCCAGAGAAATGTTGGAGAAGGCATACAGAAATAACCTTTTTGGAGAAGTAGATAAGAATGAAGTACAAAGTAGCCTTTGGAGAGGATTTTTAGAGTATTTTGAGAATTGTCACAGCTGTTTGTTTCATTTTGAGTTCCAGTCTGGTTGTTTCTGTTTCTTCTGCATTTTATTAGTGTGTCTTTGTTTTCTGGTAGAAGAGGATTGTCCTATTTGGGGCATCTCGGCTATGTTCGCCATACTATTCACTTGTAATCTAATTCAGCAGACCGTGAAAGTTTTTTTGGTAGTCAGTAGTATGCCTCTGCCTGCCTTCTAATGAGGTAGCTTTAACCAATTTAAAGCTAGTGTTATAAAGCAGTATTACCTTAACTAGAGTATAGTTAGGAGCTACTACTGATGAACAGCATAAATTTATTGCTAATCTTTCTCTCTATTTGGTATCCAAAGCATCCCCTTTTCTGTTTTAAAGGGTACCACTAAAACAAATTCTAGCAAGCCAACAGTGTCAGCTCTAATGTGCAGACTTCTCTAATGACTTTGCATTGCTTTTGCTTCTTAAATTTGTACGTTTGCATTTTGTTTTTTTTTTTTTCTGAGAAATCTTTAAAAAATTCTGCAATCCAGTATGTAATTCTAATTTTTCTCTGTTGTGTGGTTGAGTGCGACCACCTTCCACTATCCAACTTATAAAAGCATAAAGGTATTGTCTTGTGTAATGCCTGTCATATTTTGTGAGGGCAGCCACCATTTGAAAGTAGCTAAAGTTGAAAAATTGTGTGTTTCTCATTAGTTTTCAGTCATGATGATTCTAAGGCAGAACTACTCTTGAAGAAATGTTTTGAAACGTCCAAACAGGGTTGTAATTCTCCCTGTAGACAGTCAAATCAGAAAATAACGAATTTTTTCAGTAAATTTTTTCCAGACATTAATTTCTGATATAGTATGTTTGATGTCTTAATCTTATCCTACCTTCAAGTGTACTAATGTTTTTGGTTCTTAATGTTTCTAGTTCTAGACGTATTTCTTTGTTTTGTATGACAGTGTATCACATGTTCCCCATCTGAAGCAGTTTGAATAGCATGATATATTCTTATGGGGTGAAAAATATTCTCTCCTTTTTAATTATTTCTATGCATACAGTTCTGGTGACTGGCCCCGCTGCAGTCACTGTGTTGTAGCATTTTCAGCAAACTACTGGAGTAGATTAGAATAACGTTCTTTTAGTGATTTAGAGATTGTATATGCTGAATAAAAAAAAAAATTAGGATGTAGGTGATTTCGCGTGCTCATACTCTGTCCTAAACTAGGATGTTACTTCAGAATTTGTTTTCTGGGGTTTTAGTTTGCTTTGATTAACACATTTGCCAGACAAACTAATACTTCTAAACTAATTCTTTTGCTTTCTTCTTCCCTTACCATGCTTTCAGAAAAGACAGGCCTACAGGGAATGGACTAAGACTCACAATAGTAGTGATGATGATGACAGTTAGGATAATACGGACTGTAACAGATATACATGGCCTTTGTCACGTTCTTTTGTCCTTTAAGTATTAAATGTTGCTGCTATATATCCCACTGGGAAATTGGGGATGTCTGATATTAAATCATATTTTTAAAACTGTGGAAAAAAAAAAATGTGGGGAAATAAACTGTATGATGATGAATGCTAGGCAAAGGAGAAAAGTATATAATAAAAATCATCTTACAGATAATACTGGAAATTGGGTGAAAATATTATTGAATAATATGAAGAAATAGAAACATCATGACTTAGTTTATTTCCAGATATGTTTCTATCAAATGTATTTATTGGTTTTGCATTTATATGTGTTTGACAGGTTTTATTTATAATTTGCTAGATGGAATGCTTTTAAATGTGTTTAGTAAAACTTTACTGAGTTGTACAGTCATTATTGGTGTCAAAACGCTGTTTGACTGCTTTATTTCATATTTCAAAAGTATTTTGTCTGCTTTTCTTTTTAACAATAAACACGTCTAAAGTATATCTAAAATGGATTCATCTGTTTTGTTCCAACATTGTTTCTCATGTTTCCTGGAACTATATTATATGAAAACACTAAATGACCTATAAAAGTATTTAAAAGATAAAATACATATATTTTTGAAAGGAGCATTTAACATAAACCTTTAATCTTTCATTTATCATTTGTTTTACTGTGATTTTTAAATACTTATTTTGGGTATCCTTTGGAATCCTTAGATGTGTGAAATAACAGTTTATTTAGTTATTTTTGATTGTGACCATAAATTATTTGGTTGTTAAATGAATACTTTTGTTTTCATAGCAACAAAAAAAAGTAAAAAATCCACTTCAGAACTAAACCCTGTGGAAAATCATGGGTAACTGGGGAAAATACCAGCACTTCTACAAGGCTTTGTGTAGTAAAACATATGTAACATGCTGAAATATTTAGGTTTTTTATTATACACAGAGGAGAAGCAACATTGAACCACTATAATTCTGTATTGTAAATTCTACAACATAGCTTTACAAGTTACTTGTTTCTTTAAAAATTGTTTTATTCTGTATTCACTGGCATGCTTGCACAGTTTTCTCATTCTTTTTTGTGATTTGTTACTAAATTTAGGTTTTAGTTCTGCATTTTAAAGACGTCTTGCAATAGATATTTATGTATCAATAGTTCTTACTACAAGTAATGGAGTAAGACTACTAAGTAATAATTCTTACTACAATCCATGTAGTAAGAATTAACTCTTCTGCCAACATCTGAAGAATTAGAATTGCTCTAAAGCAATAAGAGCTTCTGAAATGTTTGCATATTTACCAAAGGTGATATTGTGTACTTCATTGTCCATTGTCTTCCAGTTGTCAAATTTCTGGGGGAAAAATCATTAGAATCTGTAAGACTGCTTATTCTGGATCTGTGCCTTCAAAAGCTGCTGTACAGTGTGATCTCTTGGGCAATGAGCCAAGGAATATATGCCTGTAATCTCCCAGACAAAAGAGGGGACAGAGTCAACTTGAGAGCTTGTTTTAGCTGAAACTACTGATTGCTACAGATAATGTATTGCTACTTATTTTGTAATACTGTCATCTTGAAAGGATGTCTTGCAGAAGTAGATGAAAGCGATGTGTTACTGCCTGAAATATTGTGGGAACGATTTTGAATATTTCAGATACAATAGATCTCAGGTATTTCTTTGAAGAATGTTGGAAATTGTTTTGAACTTAAATCTTGAAAAAAGACACGTCATACCTAAAACTTGAGGAAATTGTTAGGTACAACTTTATGAAAAGTTTAATGCTGCATTTTATTAACTTTGCTGGGTTTTGGGAACTTTGAATATATTACGTGACATTTTCTTTTTGACTTTTTAGTGCAATTTCTTTTTATCCTATAAAATCTTGTTTTTCTTGTTTAATGACCTGTCCTACAAGACAATGCATGCCAATTTTGTAACAAAACATATATTTTCCTCATTCTTAAAACAGCTTTAGAAAGAAATGTAATAATTTTCAACTGAAAAAGCATCCCTGCAAAAAAAAGTTGATTGTTAGTAATAATATTTTTCTATGAAATTGACATAACATTTTGTGTTTTTTAACTTACAATTCTACAAATCATTACAGAATGTGGAAGTAAAATGTAGCATGAATGGTAGTACTTTCTGGGTCAGGTATCACAAATTCAAGTTCCACCACAATAAAACTAAAGAGAGCTCTTTTTTTATTCAGTAGATAGAAAGGTTGTAGAATGCTAACTAAAAATAAATAAATAAATAAACAGTAAAAAACTTTGCCAGTATAGTTGGCAAATATGATCATATACCTTACAGTATTTTGTCTCTTTCATGGAGTATAGTTCTACTTTTCTTCCCCTTGATTTTAATGTATTTTAGTAGTTTAACTTTTGGCTGCACAATTCCCCACACCCACACACCCCCCCGCCACTGAGTTGTTCACTGGTGAATTGAAGTCCAGTCCTGTGCTGAAGACTCCATGACTAAGTGCCATCCTTTCAGCTCAGGTTGCTGAGTTTTCTGTTGTCAGCTACAGATCAAGATGATGATTCAGCTTTTCCCAAGTATTTAGTTTTACTCTTTTATTGACTTCTATAATGGTAACTTGAATTTATATGCTTTCTACTTGCTGAGGTGAAGAATCGGCTGTGCTCTTTATCTTTGATGTTATCTGATACATGCCTTTTGATCAGGGTTCTTTGGTCTTTTTGATTTCTCAAGACACTCTGTAGACTTCAGTCAGTGCGGAGGGATACTGTAGACAGTTTTGGGGATTATTTAAGAGACTGTTTATATCTTTGTTTTTATTAGTCATTTACAGAAGCTATAGACCTGCCAGAAATCACTGGTCTTTGCCCTTCCAGGGAATAAAGCTGAAAGATAGGCTAGTCTCATTCTTATGAACATAAGTCATTAACACTTGCACCATGAGATCAGTGGAGTTCTCTGTGTCTCGGTGCCTAGCCACAACCAAAATAAATTCAAAACCGTTTTTTAATTTGCCTTTATAGTGCATGAGCTTGTGAAGGCTCTTTTACAGTGTTTTGTAAGCTTGCTGCCCAGCTATGCTGCAGTCAGTGTAAGCTTGTCAAGAAAGACAGTCCTTCAAAGCTGTGCTTCAATAGTGTGTCCTACTGTATTGGAGGTGTTCGGCTTTGAGTTCAGTGAACCATTTTTGGTTGTGAGGTAAGCTTCAGATGGCAGAATGTTGGAATGGGTTGAAAAGACCCTTGTTTCTTAGTATTCAAACTTTAGTCTGCCAGGAAGAACATCTGAGGAGTGGGAAAAATGTCTCATACTCCTCCTTTCTCTCCTTCCCTCACCTCCTGCCATGGGCTTGGGTTCAAATCAAAATATAAACATCCATATTGTCAAGTACTCTAAAACTGAGATTTCACTTCATAAAATTATAGGGAGAAATTCTTTCCAAAGTTCAAAGTAACTTCATTTTTATTCAACATTGTCCTGACTCTTACCAAGCATCCATCTAACCTGCTGCTCCCTTGATTGAATCATAGCTGTCATTATCCACCCTCCTTTGGAAAACCTGTTGTGTCTAGGTTGAAGAAAAGAGCAGGATCCTTACCACTTAAATGTGCAATATTTGGACATAGCCATTGCCAATACGCAAATAGAAGTCTTGTGTATATTTAGAGGAAGCTGTCTGAGACTAGCTAACACCAGTTGTTTCAGAAGAACGTGGAAGCTTGTGTGACTCAGTTTCATTTTAGCTTGTTTGTGATCGAAGCATAAATGCTAGTACCTGGTGGAAAAGCAAGCAAAAACTAAAAGTGTCCTAGGCAAAGTGTACACCAGCTTGTTTGCTGACAGAGAATACACAAAAGAAAATTGAAATATTTTTCCATTTCCCTGCTGATACAGTAATCACTTCAGATGCTACAAATCAAAGAACTTTGGTTGTATTGGCAAGAAAAGACAAAAAACATCTAGATGTGGTCATCATAATGGAAGTGTAAATCAATATGGTTTCTCCATTCAGCTCATCAAATGAACTCTATTGGTAGTCAGATCAAAATTGATCAAGATGGTTCTGCCAGTCAGTCGTAGGCAAATTATATTTCTGTTGTGAAGCAGAAACTTTGTGTTCTGAAAGAAAGCTGCTGTCCTAATTTTTACTGTCCTGCACACTGGCCCTAGATTGAAATGTCAGCCTTGACCACAAATTGTTGTTGATTGAACAAAACCATGTTGATTTCAGAGTAGCTGTTCAGCATTGCTGAATAGAATCTTGAATTTAGGCACGAACACATTGTGGACAAAAGCTTTGCTTTTTGTAGAATGACATTGTGCATTAGGGTAACTGGAAGGAGGGAGCAGGCAGTAAAGGATTAACGTTAGCTCTTATTAATAGAGGATGAGGAGAGAATTTTGCATGTCAGAAAAAAGGAATGTTTTACATGTTATTTTTTTCTTTATTTAAGTTTCCCCCCTCTTTTCACACACATTTGAGCAAGATATAACAAGTGACCTGGGTATTGCTTAGAATTATTAAGTGTTTCTGTGGGGAAGATTTGCTATGTAATTATACAAGGTTAGCCTGCTGAAAGTAACAGTTCTACAGCTTTTGAAGAAGTCACCTTATAACTTGAGCTGAAAGATAAATTCAATCTTGGAAGTTCTAGCAACAGCAGTGAATTTCCTTAAGGACTCACACATTTGGACAGTAATCATTTCATAAGGAAATGCACTGGCAATCTAAAATCCAACTGAAAACTTCAATCTGAACACCTAGGGAGAAGAGTAGCAGATTTATAACCAGTTTTTAAGTAGTAATGGTCTTTACTGTATTTTTTCTTTTAGATGTTGTTTCAGTTTAGATGAGTTCAAGAAGGATATCAAACATTCTGACTTCTGTATCACACACACAATAGTAGTATTTTTTAGAACTATAACCAGAAGGATCATAGATTTTAAATTTTGTCTCCATTACTTAAAACTCTGCTCTGTTTCATTTCTAACTTTTTCAAAGGTATCTGTGCTTGCTCCTCAGTAAATTTAGATCATGTGGTGTGATTGGGCATCTTTCCAAATGCGGAGTTGCCACTTTTAAGACACTGAGCATATTTGCATATCCTTCTCTGCACAAATGATCACATCTACTGTTAGATTATTGCAGTGACATCTAAGCATTTGTACTACAGGTGAGAATAATTTGCAAAGTAGAAGATTTGTGCTTGGATTACTTCACTATTTACAGATGCTGGAGTGTCTTTTTTTCAATAGGTTTATTCAATTTCCATGTCTAGTCAATGAACTGTAACATGAATGAAATCAGGTTATTAAACCTTTTAGAATTTTAAATATGGAAGTTGTGTTTTTAAAATTAGTATTTGTTTTCTTACAGTGGTGAAATTAATATTGAACAAACAACGATTGATCAATGTTTAGTTTCATAGTTTTGCATCACCAAACAGTGGTCCAAGCTGCTGTCTTTCTCCAAACAATTAATAGCTACATACTGTAAAATTTAAAAAACATATTTATGCATCTATATTTAGGGATCAATTATATATCCATTTATGTTTGAGTTGTATAAGGCACTTTGGTAGCAGAGCGCAGTAGTGTCTTGCTATAAGAATTATCAGCAGTAAATTGGGATATCCCTCTATGATGTATTTCCTAATGAATAGGTGCAAGTCAAATGCTAAAAGGGATAAAGATTGTAAATGAAGGGTAGAAGAACCTAAAGGCAGAAAATTTTTAAGTAGTTATTACTCAGCATTGGCGTAGATACAAGCGTTACCTTTGCAAGTGGACGGTACAGCCTTTTCCTGTGCTTTATTTTGCAATTAATGTCTGCTGTCTACAAAACTATAGAATGCAGGTAACTTGAGTTTATAATCTTTGACTCATAGCTAACAATGAGTAGTTAGCTCAGCACGTACCACATGGTAACAATATCTTTGTGCTGAGCAAATTGCTTGTTTGTGTATCTTAGTAGAATGAAATACTTTTTGTGGAACCTGGTGGACTTTTTTGTTTAGGATTGCAATCTATGTGATAGCTAAGTACTGTACTTCAATAATATTTTTCATAATTCTCAATTCATTACCAGTAAACTAAGTAAGTTATAGTGGATTGACATGACTTGTTGAAAATCAACTATCGAGCTAATGAAAAGATAGAAGGAGGTAACCCCCTCTCTTAAGTCCCACTTAAGGAGTATTAACTTTTGTACTGAGAGTCTTACCTTAATACTATGCAAAGCACAAGAAAGTTGTCTTCTTTGATGCAGGAGAAAGACTAGGGATCCTTTCCATCCTAATAAGGCTAAATTGCTAAATGTTTCTCCCGTATAATTGCTTCTAATAGAAGAGAGATACTGGTCATACTTTGCAATATTTATAAAGTGTTTGGTCAGTAAGAGAAATTGCTAGCTTTGTCACAGAGCCCTGCAGATTAAATGCCACAATGTGTACTTGCTACCTCTACTGAACCATCCTTGCTATTTCCACAGACATTATTTCTGTAAGTTCCTGTCGACCTTTTCTTCCCTTTCCCTGTCTTTCTTGCTAGGCCACTAACATTGAAAATCCATTGGGACATAGACCAGTAGACTGGTATCTGGGTAAGGTCTCCTATTCGTGCTGTCTGTCCATACAGCCTCCTCTGTCTTCTAATCATCCAAAGTGGTGTGTGCTGGAACCTTCCAGAGGCTACATTGAGACACGATTTTTTCGTTATTTAGTTATGAAGTAGGAGCTTGGACCTAAAAATAAAAGGCAGGGAGAGACTCAAATTGGAGGCATGGCAATCCCTAGACAAAGCTTGAATAAGGAGTTTCCAAAAATAAATAAAAAATTAATCTGTTTTCCAAGCCCTTATTTCCTCATTTCTTATGCCATTCTTCTTGCTGTATTCATCCTGGCCCGGACACTAGGTCTTGCAGAAAGAAATTCAAGCAGTGACTTATGTAAGTAGGCACATGATCAATAGCTGTGATTTTGTAGCCCAACAGAGTTGGGGAGAGAAATTATCTGAACTTTGAGAGCTTTCTGGAAAGCTGTCTTTTGGGAATCTGTTACTCAAATGTTCTTGCATTTTAGTCACTAAAGAATTGGGATCTTTGATGGAAGGTATAATTTAAAAAAAAAAAAATGTTTGGGGAAGTGGAGTTATCCATGCGGACAAATTTGAAGTTGTAGGGCACACCTAATTGAACGTCTTTATCATTTTAGCGTGGTGGTGAACACTCATTAAATGGTTTTGCTATTTTAACTGCGTTGAGAACTAACCTATGTGTTTTTAAATATTGGCATACACATCTGAAGCAGTATGTTTGTAGTTAAGGGTTTATTGAATCATACTGGTTTGTAATAACCTCTTTTTGCTTCCAGTTTGTAACAGATGGGAAATCTGCAAGCAGTCATGTTGCTATTCCCAACTAAGAGGCATCAATCTTAAATCGGTTGCTAATTTAATCAGTTATTGCTCAGAACATCAGAAATCCAATGGTTGCCAAGTCATGTTAAATCTACAGAGCCTCTGTTTTTAAAGATTATTCATTCGCTGTCATCAATATTTAAAATGTATTGCCCATTAAAGAATATTCTGCTACAATATTCATGGCAAAAGAATAACTAAGTTCAAGGGCAAGCAAAAGAATTCGGAGAAATGCCAAGCATTACCTCAAGTGCCTTATTAGGTCCCACTGTCTACATGCTAGTTTGTTCTTGTATACAGTTAAGTATAGATGTATTCTTAGAGTTAATTAGTCCAACATTTTAGAGGTGACTTGACATAAATTAGGAAATGAATCCTTATTTCTTTTGTTGTCTCAGAACTGTATTAGCAGAAATTTGGTGTGTACTGGAAATGTATAGAAAACTGAGTCCTGAAAAGTTTTGAGAAATTGTATCGTTCCTTGCTGGTTTTGGTTAGGATTGATTTTTATTTGAATAGCTGCATTAACAGCAAACGGATAATTCTACGTAACTATGAACACTAGCTGTCACAGATCTGTTAGTCATATTTTGACTTTATGAAAGTTGCCTTGTATTTAAAAGTATGTGCTATGTGCTTTGTTATAATTTGTACTTTTGGAGGATCAATAGATTTTAAGCACAAAATTAGTACATTAATTTATACTAGCATATTCAAAGCTATAAAACTTTGTTTCTTTTAGAAAATTGAAAACGGAAGATTTGCAAAACTCAGATATATTGCACATGCTATGGTCAACAGTACAGATCTATTAATGGTAACAAAAAGGTAAACAGTTTTGACTCTGAATAATAAGCACTTAAAACTATCATCAAAATGTGCATGCCTTGGTAATTGTTCATCAGTAACTGTGCTTTGACACGTCTGTCATTATGTATGTAGATAAAATAATTGGGAAAGCATGCTTAATGTGCTGTTAATAATCGTGTTCAACAGCAGCATTGTTCAGCACAAGAATATGCTATTTTGAGTGTCAGAGTAATTTCTCAATTTAAGATGAGAAAAGGAGTGTTGGGTTTATGATTTCTTTAGCTGACAAAAATTTGTTATAAATCTGTTTAGGCTGTAGTCAATAGGACTGTGAGATTCACTTATAAATTAGCATATTGAAGGGGAAAGGGATAATGTAGGAACAGAGTCGATAGTGTCTAATAGTGGAGTAACAGGCATCCTTCTCAAATGGAAAGCTTGTACAACTTTTTGTAAAAATACATCTAGAAGTAGTGTTATGGTTTTGCTATGAAACACAGTATTTTAAATAAGTTAGAGGAAGGTTCAAAGTTCACTCTTTTAGAAAGTATGCTGTATGATTGTTATATATCATTAGATGAGAACTATTTTGGAACAATTAATGACTTCACTAGAGCTAGGGTAACTTGATAACATTTAAATATTTTTACATGAATTTTTAAATTATTAATTTTATTTTCTGGAACCTAGTGGTGTGTTATTTGTGACTAAAGGGACTTTTGGACAGCTGACGTGTGAATGGCAATACAGTTATGATGAATTTACCAAAGAACCATTCATCGTTGATGGCAGGAGATTACGCATTGAAGCCAAGGTATGTTAACATAAAAATGTTTTGTTTCCTTTTTGTGTTACTGTTTATAAAATGGAACTTTGAATTCCTGATCTCTCTCCTTTGAATTCTTTATCTCTCTTCTAGTTGAGATGCACTCAGAGAAGGGAGTTGAAATTTGGCATGGGCAAACTCCTCAGATAACTAGCTTCTGGCTGTTCTAAACAGAATGTTGCAGATGAATTTATTCCTTGAGTCCTGGGAATTTTTTGTTGATATGCACCAGTTCGTGGTGTATTCATAGTTTGGAAAATGGTGATAACAACAAAACTTTCTCAGAAGATGGCTGAATATTTTTTTACACACTCTGGCACAGTTTAAGTATGCCAATATATGGAATTCTCCCTTGTTGCGATCCCAAAGATGCAAATATACCAGAGCAATACATCTGCATGTCCAAATGGAATTTTTTTCCCATTTGCTAGTAATCAAATTCTTCAAAAGTATAACAAGGTATTAATATCTTCATAAAAACTGTAATGACATATGCTTATCCCTTTTACTGCAAGTTGAAGACTGTTGCTCTCAGTTGAAATTTTTCCTTTTAAAAAATCCCCCAACTTACTTTCCCTGGTAAACTGGCAAAGGACGTAAGGAGAAAGATGACTGCTGATGACCAAATGTACTTACAGAAGTGAAGTTCCTTTAAAAAAAAATAATCTTAAATTCTTTTTGAGATGGTAACTGAATTTAATTTCAATCAGGAAATTTACTTGACAGTGTTTTGTTTTTTTCATGTTTTTAATAAGCTTCATGTGCGTAATTACACATCTTGGTTGTCAGGACAGTCTTGACAGTGTACAAAGTCATTCAGTTTTTCACTTAGATTATTTGTTTCTATTGCAGAGAGCATGAAAGGCAGAGCCAGATTGGTTTGGAATCCTCCAAACTGGATTTCTGACTGCAAGTGAACTTTTACAGGATGCAATAATTCTTAGAGTTTCTGCCATTTCAGACAATGCTAAATAACATATCCATCTTTACCCCTACACAGCAGTCATTTCAGAGTCCATTCACATGTTTGCAGTATGCTCTTTATTGAAATCTATGGTTGAAAACTGTATTTTGCAAAGCACTGTTTATGTTCTATTTCTGAAACCTAAGTTGCTATTTTCAGTACCTAAGACAACTACTTGCAAGTCAGTATTGGTGGAATATCCACCCAGGTAATGGCTTAAAGGAAAATGAGAAATTACAACCTTAGGGAGTACTAGATTTTGTTACCCCTCATTCTCCATTATCTGCCTTCCATTCCTACACACTTTTATAGTTCAGTCTCCAGGGACTCCATGGTAAAAAGGGAAGTCTGTTATTGCTGGAGTGTTCCACTCTGCTGTGCTTTCATGCAGAAAATGAAGTTTCTCAGGTTGTGTGCATGCGATGTGAACATACTCAGATTAGTATAATGGGTACGCGTTGCTGTCTGAACCATATAGCTGCCTTAATGGTAAATAACTTAGTCATAAAGTTTGAAGAAACTAACTTCAGTTTTGAATTGCTGTTTTTTTTTTTTTTTTTAGGAACGAGTTAAGTCTGTGTTTCATGCCAAAGAATTTGGAAAAATAATTAATTTTAAAAGTCCAGAGGATGCTAAGGTAAAGTCAAAATAATATCACAATACTATTACTGTGCTAAATTTGGCTTAAAAAATGAAACAGATATATTCTTAACCTGAAACTACTATCTGTATTTAAAATTCAGTATTTCCACACAGTGGTTACACAGATGGAAATGACAATGATCTATTCAGTACGGAACTTCAAAAATACTCAATTCCAACACTAAACTTTTCCTTACATAAATCTTTGGAATCATAAATATTTGTCAAATGGATGATTTAGCAGTATTGCTAACAAAAACTAAACAATCAAGAATGTGAACTAAAATAGTATATTTTAATAGAACAAGCAGTTTTTGTAAATTACTCCTGGTTTTATTCTGGGGAACTGGGGGGGAGGTGGAGGGTGTCATTCCTCTGTTCCTCAGAATGCGGTTTTGGTTGAAGAATGATGAAAATCCGTAATAGTAACACAAACAGTTTATTTGATACATGATATTACTACTATTATTCATGCACCAGCTAAATCAGGAACAATTCCAAAAATCAAATTAGTGTATCAAATCATGTATGCCGCAAGTCTTAAGCAAGGAAACAAAAGCTGAAAAAGTTGTGTGCACTTTTCAGAAAAATGTTGGTTTGTGTATTTTCCTAGAAAGGCCTGTGAACTTCACAAAACCAAAAGGAATGTGAATATGGGGGGGAAAGGTCACTGTCAGACAGGCTTGGTAAGAAATGTAGTTTTATCGTAGAGAAGGAATACTGAACAGATTCACTTAAAAATTGTCATCAGGGCCTTAGGGGCTATCCTACAGAAAGTAAATCTTTGAGAGTCACTTCTGGGCTGTTTAGGCCTACGGTTCACTTCTGCAATGTGTCGCTTGTTCTTGTGTATATAGAGAGACAACACTGAGGGAAGTGTTTTAGGAACAGTGAAAATGAAACTTGCAGCCTTTACAGTTAAAAGGGTATGAGGTCATTTCAGTGACACTGTTTTGTGAACATTGTGTCAGTCTAGTGGACACTACAAGGTTGTTCCATCTGTGAGAAGTGCCATATTCTGATGCGAATAGTAATTTCTTGAACAGCTAATTCTTCTTCCAAACCGTCAGCATCCTGGTAAACAGAAGCTCTGGTTTCTCAGGGGGTGAGCTTGTGATGGGGAGGAGGGGATCCTAAAGCTCTATAACATAGAACCTGTTCCAGTAACAGAATCTGATTTGTAATAATCCACTCATCTTTCTGGCAAGCGTTATGCAGCTTTCTCATGGCAATCCCTTTGTGTAACTTCATCTCCTACCCTAGATTTCCATGTCACTCCCCTTTACCCTCCTCAATCCCCCCAGCTTTTTTTCAGACTCTTGGGAAACTGATTTCCTTTCCATGGTCAGTAAACATGTGAATTTGAAATTCCTGAAAAGAAACCAAATCCATAATAGTAAAATAAATAGTTAAAGAAAGTTAAAAAGAATAGTTAAAGAAAGCTTCTTCCTAAATAACTGTATTATCACATTGCTGCAACCTATTCTTGTCCTCTGTCTTCTCCTCGCTTCTCTATTGTCATCTGTGATTTGTCTGGAGTTGTAGACTAATGCAGAGCATTAATAATGATGTGGGTGAAATGATGATGTCATAATTTAAAAAAGAAATTCATTGAAATACAGAACAGGAAACTGAAATATCAACCTAGCTAGTTTCATCAGTTTGGTATGCAATGTCAGATATTGGTACTTAAATGCCTTTGTTTTCATGTAAGAAAATCAGGGGTTTATAATCTACATAGAATTTTGAGCACTGTGTTTAAAAACTCATTTAGGAAGAGAGCAGGTAGTGAAATGTCCAGCCACTGCAATCTAATTTTCAGCTGCTTTGTATGGTTTTTACCAAGGAAACATTTTTATTTTTTTCCTTTTCCTTCACACAGTGGATCCTTTCTAAGCTGGAAGAAGTGAGAGAGAATCAGCCAAAATTGTAATGAATGGAGAAGCACGAAGATCAGAACACTGAACAGCTACCTTTTCATTCCTTTTTAAAAAGCAGTACTATTTGAATATCAGCACAGAAGCAAAAGCATGAGGGTAGGAAGATTTATGAAATTATTTACTATGGTCACAATAGCCTATGGCTGTATCACAAAAATAGATGACGTTAAAATACCCACAACCCTAGCAATCAAAAAAATTCTGCCAAGTCTGGGCTTGTTTTGTTTGTTTTTTTAATGTAAGAATTCCAGATTTCATTTTTTATAAATACAGTGTAAAAATAATTTGGTTTATTATTACTTTTGATATTGAAATTGAACTCTGGAATAATTCTTATGATACTATTCAGAGCAAATCTTTCAGTTCTGATTTGATTCTGAAAATTTAGTTTGTGTCTTAGTTTTCATATGACTTGAGGCTGTGCTGAAATTCAAATTTCTTTATCAAGGGAAATGTTAACTTAATAATCACTAGTCTTACAACTCAAATTCTAAGAAGGAGGCTGCTGACCCAAGAAGTCTAATTTAGATGATCACAGGAGCGGCTACTTAGTTAACAATATTATTTTCTTTTTGTAAATGAATGGACCAGGTCACAGTGAATTTACAGTACAGTATCACTTTTAGTGTGAACTTTTTTATATTCTACTCAAGGAAACGCAGCACGTCTATCAATATTCACAGAAAATATAACAGTTTACAAAAATATATGATGGGGAGAATTAATATATCTGCACTAAAAATATTAATTAAAGCCTATTATTTTAAGTAAGTGTTATTAACTGTCTTGCAACTAAAGGAGTTTATGGGGTTATAAGTGCACTGTTGCATACCAAAAATAAATGCCTTGGATTACACAGTATTGTGTCCTAAGCAAGTGACTAATAAAGTCAAATTTATATTAAACAATAAATATAATATTTCAGTTGCTTTTATCAACTTTTCTTACCTAATGAAACTTTTTTTGTTCCATATCCAGACAGCAGAACTTTAATAGGGAGAACTTGAATGTGTGCAATTCTGCTTATTTCTTAGATTTAGTAGTCATAGAATTGTTGAATGGCTGTTTACTGCAGTTGATATAAAAAGTACAGGAAACAATACAGTGTTACATGAAGGTTTCCATAAATTCCCATATCAAAGTCTTCAAAATCTCTGATACATATAGTAAGTACCTGCTGCCAAAATATTATTTCCAGACAATTGGTTGGAATATTTATAGCTACAGGATATAATTCTGGCATTGCTGGCGGTGTTTGAGATATCCAAATTGTCACATTATTGTAAAATCTAAAATGACTATCATGCCAACCTACAGTTGCAGTTCTTTAATTTACTGAAAGTCTGTCCTTTGGTGTTCAGTAACCATTTAGCAGGTTACATGTCATCTTTTAATTTTTCCCATAAATTGTAAATAGAATTAAAAGATTATAAGAGGATTCCAAACTATGACAATGACTGTGTTACTCCACTTGTCTGTACACCAAGCATGTACCAAGAGTATTAACTCAGGTTATAATCATGCCAAACTAATAGAGTACTTTGCCTTAGATAAGTAGTGTTATTAGGTGCACTTAGTACCATTCTGTATCTTTAATTTGTTTTTCATCTATCATTTTTCATTTTAGGCATGATAGTTCACTTAATAGCCTCATCATGATCTTGACTCTTGATTACTTGGCATCTCCTCTCTGTTTCTATCCCCAGTATTTACTGAGTATCTGCTGCAACTTTCACTTGTCATACATCTTTTGAGCGCTTTGTACATTCCCATTTGTGTAGCTTTTCAATTTATCCTATTCTCTTCATGGAAACTGTATTTAATTAATATTTCCTCTAGTTCTTAACTTTCTTACATTTATTTTTCCAACAAACTCCCGATTCTCAAATCTCATCTGGGTCTTCAGTAATATTTGAATCAACCATTAGTGTTGAAGGATTTATTTTTAATGTGCGTGTCTGTGGTTAAGCTCATGTTTTGGAAAACACAACAATTCCCACAAAATTGCATTTTTTCCTACAGAGTATAAAATATTTTGATCTTCTGTGGTAACTAAAAGCCTTAACACAAGAACTAAAACACTGGAAGTGTTCAAAAGCCAACGTGGGACCTTTCCCCTACCTCCCTCCTTGTCTCTACTTGTAACGATAACACGATTTTCTATGGTTCCATTTTTCTAGTCAGTAAACTGTATCTTTTTCCTTTGTTTTTTCCCTTATGCTTTTCCATTCTCATGAATGAATTTTGCCATTTCTTGGCAGACACCAGTTCTCCCTGTTTAAACTATACATCAGCCTGGGGCTAGGAGAAAGGTATTCAGACTTAACGCCACTGTGTAGTTTTCTGGATTATTGCAAGTTGTTTGAGATGCCTACTCGCTGTGCCTCATTCCTTATTGCAATATGCATATTTTTTTCAACAAGAAGGCAGAATAGATGTATTAATTTTTATTAAAAATGTATATGGAATTAGACAAGGGGATCTCAATAAAAACTGAAATGTAGGCATTTAGGTCTGCCCACTGTTGTGTTTAAAAGTATACCATGGCCTTTACTGAAGTGCTGAAGAACAGTTTCTCTTCTAGGTGACTGTTACCTAAACTTAATACCTTTGAGAAATGTCAGTTGGGTTCTCGGCAGTAATTTGTTAAGAGTTAGAATTACCTCTAAGAAATCAATGACAAACCAAACACAGAATCAAAGATGCCAGATAGATTGCTAAAACACTTGTTAAGTTTGTTTGCACCTCTCTTTGTTCAGCTGCATGGCTTTGCATGGCATGGCTCTTCTGGTTTCCATGCTCCTCCCCCGCCCCAACCTCTTCTTCTCCTTGAATAAAGTGCAACTGAATTTTATTTGACTGGAATGTGATTATTATTTGTTTTCTTTATATACTGCTTTAATTGACAAATTAAGTCAAATCCTGTCCCTGAGAACACAAGGTCAGGCTTCTCTTGCAGCCATCTCAGTGAATGCAGAATACAGACTTTAGTTTTTACCTTTGGTTTATTATAGGACAAGTTTTTAATAACTGGATTTACATGTATAAGCTCCCTTTTAAAGTATGTTTTTTTCCTGTTGCCGCATTGAAAAAAACATAGATGATGTTGCAAGATAGCCAGATTCTTATATAAATCCTCTTTTTTTTTTTCCAAAAAGTTTTTGGACATATTACCTCTTTATTGTCTTTAGCACTTCACAAAATACACTCACATATCAAACAAATCACTAAGGCCTTTTTTTCCTTCTGAGTTATTTTTAGCCATCTGTCTGCACATACCAAATATCACACACTAGTCAATAAAAGATTAATATTACTGTGTAATGGTAGTTAAAATTTAATACTGACAGCATATTCTTGAATTTGAACTACAAACCCTAAGTTTCCTAATTATTGTGCTGATGTAAAACAGTTTAAATAAATACATCACATACCTTAATAGGTTTGACAAGTCTTGTGGCTTGTTCGTAAATTGCTCCATAGCCATATGACATTTAAGTAGAGTTGTGTATATTTGATTTGTATATATTTCCTGATACTCTATTAGCTTCAAGAATGAGAATATTCTACAAAACTATTCAGAAGATTATTTTTTTCCCCCTCTTGAGCGTTTCACATTTGAATTCCAGAAAAGAACTAGCCAAAGGCTGCATTGCTTGCAATCATGTCAGTGTTGTACAAGGCAAGAGTGCGCAGTGTTTCTTCAGCAAATCATACAATTCCACAGTACCTTTTTCCAGTGTTAAACTCTCCCAGTTGATCCATCTCCATCTGCAGTGACTAATCGTTACTGAAGATGCAACAAAAACTAAAGAGGCAACCAATCCCAATGAAACATTTACTTCCCAGGACCTAAGGATGTAATTGGCTAAAGTTCCTAACAGTTAATTACCAAGGTTTGGTTTTGGCTTTTTTTCCTATGTTGATCAGTTTATCTGTAACTTTGTTGAGGAAGGGTCTCAGATTCTATGCTTAAAAGTGTTGCTTAACCAGACTGGGAGAAGGATCTGTCTGTCTTGCTATTGTGTGCAGATTATTATGGAAATTAATGCAATACTGTGGAAGGAGTTTTTCCTTTTTTTTTTTTTTTTTTTTTTAAGGAATTGACACCATGTATTTCAAAAGAACAGGGCTATTAATTGTGGGAACTGTTGGTGAAAAGTACTTCTTAATATGCATTGTGTATTTGTCTCAGATATGCTGCAAAGTGTTTCTGACTTAGATTTGTTTTTCATGTATATTACAGTAATTGTTTCATTATGCAGATCAAAATTTTACAAAGTATTTCACATTTTCATACAGAAAACATTTGTGTTTATCATTTTCATCTCTTGAAATGCAGATTTTCATGGTGTGATTATGCGATTCTTGAATGCCTTATGCTTTTCTGTCTATAACTGAACAAATTAGCAGATAGCTGTCACCTTTTTTCCTGCCTATAACTCTACTATACTCAGCCAATATTTGCCAGTGCTTACTCTTACTGGTGGATTACTTAGGAATTTTCTGGCCAGTATATGCAAGTATATGTATAGACTCATAGAGTAGTTTGGGTTGGAAGGGACCTTTAAAGGTCATCTAGTTGCCAAGGAGCCTGAGCTTTCTTATTTGACCTAAGAAATGCAACCGTGATGTTGGTCATAAATTTTTGGTTTTTGACAGTGGGATCTAAGGATCTAAAATTCCACTCATAGCAGACACGCGATTTTTATAAAGAGGTTTTGATTGTTTTCAGGGCAAATCTGGAACAAGAAATCTAAATATTCTTGTATAAAAGTAAAGGAATGTCCATGCCATTAATTTTTATTAACTCATCATCTCTTGATCAGTATATCAAAGGCTGAAACAAAAGGGAGAAAAACTGAATACTCTTTTTGCTGGGTGTCTCCCAGTTTTTTATCGTTGTGGGTTTTCATTCCTTGTTGCATCAAGCAGACTGAGAACTATGTGCAGAAGTTGGTCTTGGTAACGGCCCTTGTGATTGTTTTTAAATGTTGGTTGTGAATTGTGAAAGAAAAGCATTCTTGTACTGGAGGGTCCTGTAAAATGGTAACTGTTTAAGAATCTGCAAAACTTGTACTCCAGCAAAGCCAGGCTCCCACATTCATGGTGCCAATGTGCTCTTCACATAGACAGCAAATCTCGACTCAAGATACGAAACTGCAAAGAGTTTAAACAGATGTTTTTCTGGAAGGGGCTCAAAACTGGATTGAGCAGTTCAAATGGTTGGGCATTTCATATGCTTTCCTCCATCAAAATCTGCTGCCCTAGAGAAAGTATTTTTGTTGTCATCTTTTCACATGACTGGAAGTTCTTAAATAATATAAAACTCCAATATCTACAGATTTTATGACAAGAAATTATTTTGAATTATTTTTTGAGCAACAGTGGTTAGTTTAGGTCTGAGGACTTGTCACCATGTCAGTACTTCGGAAGGAGGGCAGAGATGATACATGGGTGACATGGATGACACAGGCACAGATGTGCTGGTTTATTCCATGCTTCCCCTTCTTGTTCAGCCAATGGCACAGTACCTGTACCTCATCCCAGGGCGTACTGATTGCGCTGTTCCCTCGGTGCTCATTACCACCATCCACTAGTATGGACACAACGTAGAGGCCAGTGTCCTTCCCTCCCAGAAAAACCTTAAAGCAGACAAGAACAGGCTTCTACTGCTTGTTCCAACACTAAAGAAAGAACAAATGAATCAAATGTTACAGGTTGTTTTCTCCTTAGCAACCAGAACCAGATCTGAACGTACTTTACTTGTTCTGTATTGCTGGACAAAAGGGAACTGTGCCGTTTATTATGTGAAACGGTAAACATATTTTATGGGCAGTGAAAGGTCGGGGTGTGCTTTTCACAGGGTTGAACTAAGAGCGCTATCAACCTGGCTGAATACACTACTCAAGCTGAAAAATCAATATGACTTGATTTTTTTTTTCTGTGTCGCATAGAAATTGCTATTTTATGATGATCATAAAAACTATTGCTGTAATATTTCTTCTTGGAAAAATGGAACTTTCATGTATTTAAATACAGGAGAACCTCGGCACATCTTTTAGACTGAATTGCTGCTAATAACAGACTGCTCCACTAAATCGCTCTCCTTACCAGTGTTGCTGGGTGAGCTGATCAAGTCCCAGTGACTACCATGAAGTTTGCATGGGTAAAAAGGGTCTTCCAGGTTGCCCTAATGTCTTTTATTATTTTGTCTGAGAATTTTTGACGCAGTGAGGAAGGACTGGCTGAGCTATTAGTGGTGCCGGCATCTTTAGTGGAGAGGTTTGTAGGTGGCCAAGGAGTGGGGGAGGTGGGAAAATGGCTGGAAATCTTCTAGAGGAGAGCCTTTACTGCTCTCCAATCCATGCAAAACTACCCGTGAAGCTCAATGACAGGAAATTGCAAAGTGCAAAAGAGCAAGTTATGTTTGCGACTCGGAGGAATTCAAGGCCTGGTTTATCACAGGGAGGCGTGGATGATCTCCGAGCTCCCGTGGCAGTGAACGCAGAGAACGTTTGCTAAATGCCCGGCTGTTTGAGAAATGCTTTTCCCTTCAAAAAAGAGTAAACTCCATGGACTGCCTACAAGACCTTAATCTGTCATTCCTTAACTGTGAAAGGTATTATATTATTGTAAGGCACTTGAACAAAAAGGCAGTGATACGCAAAGGTCACCAATAATTAATCTTTTGTAACAATTCCTAGAATACTAATGGGTTTGGCCTATGAGAGCTACTGAGAGACGCTTCTAAAAAGTGTGATAGGTTTACCTTAGTCTTTCAACTACATTGTTCAGAACAAGAATATAAAAATGTCTAGTACCCTAAAATAACATGAACTTGTAATTTTTAAGACATCACTGTTTGAAATTTTATAAGCTATGATTGTAAATGCTAAATAAAATTAAAAGAAAATAATAAAAAAAGAAAAGTCTTAAGAAAATACCAGCTGGACAGCAACATAGTTATGTACATTATTCTAAGTATACATAATTCCCACAGCTGTCAAAAAATAACTCACAAAACTAACATGGGAAATAGGAACACAATATTTTAAATGTATAGCTTAAAAAGTAAACTTTGAAACTCATTCTTTAAAGTTCTCTTAATCCCCTCCCATTTCTGTAAATGGTATTTAAAAAGACACCTTTTTTTCTATCAACACAGGCTGTGTTATGAATAAGCCACACATTTTGGCTGCAACCATGTTTTCTCTTTAAACCAGGTTGAACACCCTCAGGTTTAATTGCAGGATTGTGTCCTTGACAGCAGCGAAGACGAAACGAATATTTTCTGTGTCTGTGGCACAAGTGAAGTGGGAGTAGATTGTTTTCTCCTTGTCTGGATTCTGATCCTGATACAGCTTCAAAATGAAGTCTCTGGCAGCTTTGACATCTTGTTTAGGTCCTAGTCAAAAGCACAGTTAGTGGTTTTGAACAGTTAAAAGCTATAGGTCAAGGAAGAAACATACAGACAGTATCTTAAGAGGCTACTTTAAATGTCAAATTGCTATAAAGGCATACTCCCCTTGTTGGCATTTTCTCATTCGTATGCTAGTGAAGCAAATGCTGTTACAACACTGCTTTCTAAAATGTGTGGAGTATGGTTTTTTCAATGGTAAACTTACAGGTCAAAGTAATTTTTTATGAAAAACTATGCAACTGAAATTAACCAATTCGTAGTGTATCAAAGACCATGAGAGAAAATTTTCTAAAACTCACAAAGTAAACGGGATTCTCTTTGGCCAAGAGAGGATGTGTGTTTTCTTTGTAGCTCTTATATCATTATAACTCTTTTCATTATTAATTGTAGAATTCAACATGATGCATGTCTTGCAGAATATAGTACTGTATTAAGTAATGTAATACATCTGTGATTATTTTCATCATTCTTTTGTCAACTTTAAATACTAGTAACATTTGTTAGGGAAAGTTATTCAGGCTGCTTTTTAACTATGGACTTACCTACATAACAAGTTGTAATAATGAATGCAAAACTACACTTTGGGTTTTTACTACATAAAGAGTTGGATTAATAGCTGTATTCCCCAAGTTCCCCCCGTATCTCGTCTCTTGAGATTGAAGATTAAAAACGTGCTTCCTCTCATAAATAAATAGTGATTGTGACACCCTAACGGTAACAGAATGGCTGCGAGAAATCTCTTAAGACTCTGTCCACAATGCTGCAGTAAAAAAACCAAAGTTCCAGTAAAATGGACTAACTTAAGTTTGTATTTTAAAGGATAGAGTAGAAGAGCATAGATATCAAATATATTGCAGAATTCCACTTCCCACGTTCAATTTAATAAGGAAAAACTACGTGGTTTAAATACAACTTTTAGCTTTGTGAAGATGGTGTGGGGATAAATGCTTACCTGTGTATTCTGGAAAGTAACTAATTAGATGGGAATACATGATTTTCTCTTCTAGAAGATCTTTTTTATTTAAAAACAAAATGACTGAAGAATTCAGAAACCAGGGATATGTAATGATAGTTTTAAATAAGGCCTTACTTTCTTCCATTCGATTCTACAACAACAAAAATAAATATGAAGTTACACTCTCTAGTCAGTAGTATATACAAATCACATTAGCTAGAGATCATAAAGGTTTGGGGGTTTTTAAAGCTTTTTAAAAAATATTACTGTTATTAAGTGCAATTGCAACGTACTGGTTGATCATCACTTTTCATGTTCTGTATCGTTCTATTCGCCGCTGGGTTTTGGATCACTGCTATGAATGGCATGATGGCATGTGAAATCAAGGTGAGCCTTAATAATAGAAATCATTTGAATTCTGTATGAGTTGGTGAGCAGCCATGGGCTGCTGCTCTATGAAAGCTGCCTTTGATGTCAGAGTGAGAGCTGAAGTAGGGTGCGTCAGGTCAAGTATCTGATATTAACATACTGTAACACAGATTAAGGACAAGAGCATATGTACTCATCTATACTAGTAATAAAGTCCATCCATTTCTAGACAGATCTAAGGAACACCACATTCAGAGACTGCTGTTTGGAGCTCCTGGGCATAATCTTGTGATGGCAGTCACATTGTTATTTATTTCCTAATGTCCAAAGTGAGTATAACAAAATGTTCAAGATACTGAAAGGAAAAGGAAGATTACAGTTACCGACGTTGTTCATGCATCAAAAGATAACAGGGAACTTTGAAAACTCTATCTCAAGTACATGGATGTTGTGACACTTCAGCCAGGGAAGTAGGGTATGCTTTTCACAGTTCAAATAGATCTTGAGAAAGTGATCTGTAAGGGCTTTGGGTCTTCAGAGTTCAAATGCTATTAAGCATTTTTGAAGGACATTTGAAGGAATCCTCATGCTGCAGGATGTAAAGCCACCACTACCAAAAGTAATGCAGTTCCACTAATATGCTTTTCCCTAATTACCTGCTGTTTTCTTTTTTACATCATTCTCTACAACACCTGGCTACTGATGATGATGGTACTCTAGAACAGATGGGAGAACTCATCTTAAGTTTCCTAACCTTGGGAAGGAGGTAAATTTTAAGTTATTTTGTTTTAATTTTCCCTAATTAATGCACAGGTTAATTCTGAAGCATCAGAGACTTAAAAACCAACCAAATAAAAACCTAATTACAGATGAGTGAGGTAGTTTTACTTGCTTAGAGATATTCCTGATACTCAAATTCTCAAACATTTGACATGGCTTCAGTGATTTAAAACATTTTTAAATCATGTTTTGTCTTTTAAGGTAGAGTTCACTTTTACAGGCAGGCTGCTAATTTAATACAACTTCAAGACTGCTTGATCAGGTGCTCAATGTAATTCTAGTACTTGCAAGTGCATTTATGGAAACATGTGAACGCTGTCTTTCTTAAAAAGCACACATCTTTTTCTGTACCTTAGGTACGCCACTCCTTACCTCATTGTCACATTCTGCCAAGACTTGATCATATTCACTTAATGCAACTAAGAAAATGATGGAAGTAACACTTTCAAAACAATGGATCCACTTCCTTCTTTCTGACCTTTGGCCACCTACATCCACCATCCTGTTAAACAGAAATACAGTCAACGTATTAGTCATTCTCCTAAGACACTTTAAGTATATCCAAAGGCCTTATAATAGATCGCCTACTTGAGGTAAGCTTGAACTGTGAAAAGTATATCTTAACATTGTATCTTCTGTTTAATATTTAAACTTGATCCACTTACTGTAGCGCTACAGCTTTCACTGTTCTTTAGCGTTGTTGTGGGTTAATCCCAGTGGGCAGCTAAGCACGGCGCAGCAGCTCGCTCACTGCCGTGGGTGGATGGGAGAGAGGAACGAAATAGTAAAAGCAAGAAAATTTGGGGGTCAAGATTGAAAATAAATAAATAAATATATATATTTTTTATTAAGTGAAGGATACGTGGAAGAACAGATAAAGTAAACAAAACAAGTGATGCAAAAGCTCACTCAACCATCTCCCAGGGGCAGACTGATGCCCAACCAGTTCCCCAGCAAAAGACAGACAACCTCTCAACTAAAGCCCTCGCTTTTCGCTGGTATCACTATCATGATGTTATAATGGCACGAAACATGTCTTTGGGTTAGTTCAGGTCACCAGCCTGGCTGTGTCCCCTCCCAACCTCATGTGCATCCCCAACTGGTTCACTGGGGGCAGAGAAACAGAGAAGGCCTTGGCACTGTGAAAACACCAGTCAGCAAAAGCTAAAACACTGGTATGTTATCAGAACTGTTTTCGTTACAAATCTAAAACACAGCACCGTATCATCTGCTATGAGGAAAATTAACTTTATCCTAGCCAGACCCACTACAACTGTCTAAGCCACTTGAGGCACAATACAAAATACAATGCTGGGTTTTTTTCTGTGCTGGTAAATTTTCAGCAAAGTCAGATGTGACCATAATTCAATTTTGGTTACCCACACACTCCAAAATCTCCCTTGCTCCCCGCCAGACAACCCCCAGTGTAGTCATATCTCACTACTCAGAACAATCAAGATGCTCACAAATGTCTTATTTCCACATCAAATTCATATGGTTTTGCAGATAGTTAAGTCCCTCACATTTTATCCAGGTCAAAGTGTTCCCTATAACATTCCATTTTCCAGGAAAAAAAACAAACAACAAAATCACAGTTAAGTTGGTTTGACTATGTGCTATCAGAGTGGATTCTGGTTCTGTGTTGTATCTGCAGGCAGGTGTTTCCTCATGATGAAATGGGTGGTTTTGTGGAACAGCATCTATAATCATGCCAGTGTGAATTCTGCAATTTTGAAATTAAAAAAAAAGCTTTCCCTTAGAAAATCGGTAACACCACCTGTTGCAACAGCTTGTCTAGTAGCAGACAGGATAATTTTAAGGTGCTTCTCAGATTTTCTTTCAACTTTATGAGTACGTTTGTTTCTCTCAATGCCACTGAACATTTTTGGTTTTTATATATTATATGGCAGGAAGAAATGTGAGCATCTATATAGTGGTGACCCTCCACTTTTTTTTTATCCTCCTCCTTCCCTCGGTGTCTCCAAATCCTTTCCCTAACTTTATCTCACTGAAAGTTGTAAACTCACTTGAAGGCTTTAGCATATCTATTAGGGCCCTCTCTCCCAAACAGTTACAGTCAGGAGGCGGAAACTGTTGGCTCTACATGGAATTGAACTACATTCCAGTATCAGCACTCATGTTACTACAAATACCTTGCCTCTGCACCTCCCCATCCAAGGCTTTTAATTAAACTAATAGTTCAGAATACACTGTCATTGGGCTGCTTGGATTTAAAAGCTTTTTTCATTTAACGTAAATTTCAAAAGGAATGTTTTGAAACCACTCAAGTTACTCTATTAACTTTGGAGACTAGAAGGGCTGGAAACACATACAAAATTCATTGAATGCAAAAGTAACAGCTGCTTTCATAATTATACAGTGAATCATTTGTCAGGCGGTCTTACCTAAATATAGTATTTTCTAAATCAAAAGGATACTCGGTAATTCCTGTAGTTGGCACTCGGACTCTAAGAATATCTTGCTGCGTTGGCACAAATGAGGGCATAGCAATACGATCAAGGTCAGTAAGATAACTGAAAAGTTAAATGTATAACAGAAACAAGATTAAGGCACTATCATAAATTCATCACACAGATTCAAAATCAAAGTACTAATCAGCAATCACAGAACTGTTCCCACGAAAGCAGCTAAACAGAAATTGAGTAGTCCACAGCCTTAGCGCAATTGCTGCTGACATAAAGCAATAAAACCCTTTATTTTAACTAAGACCTACATGTGTATTTCAGACAGAATAATACTAGTCAAAAGAGATGATGCCTCAATGTTTTAGAGACAATCAGCCCCCACCCAAAATGATTAATTTTATTTGAATAATCTTTGCTATTACCCCAAAATAAAAACCAGAATTAAGATTTGAACACAAGTATAAATACCAGTCCTAGCCATAATGTTTACCAACAGTACTCTTTCGCCTGCCAGTTCATCCGTGATGCTAACATTGCACACAAATGTGAAAGGTTGCTGGACAGAATTCAGAAAAGTCATTAATAGAAAGCACTGCAAACATGAATGCTTCAAACTTGTATATTTTTAATATAAAAGATGTTGCGTTTAGTTTCTCGCCTGCCCGCGCACTCATTCTTAATTTTACCCTCCTTAGTTTCACAAGGTTCTTGTGCTTTTCGTGGCTGGGATGAAATTCTAGGATGACATTCCTGTGCCTCAATAAATGGTCAGTGTGTGAGCGAGACAAAAAGAACCGATGCCTGGCGTTACTCTCTGCAATCATTCTTCCCACCACTAGAAGGCAACATCAGATCATCCAAAACCCTAACAAGGCCTACAAAAAGCGTAAGGTGTTTTCTAAATCATACAACACAACATATAGCACAAAGCTTCCTTTATTTAAGCACTAATTCCCTCCTTTTCCTCTGGTGGAAGAGGGAGGCTGTCGACGTAGTCTCCCCTTGCTGCCCAAAGATCCCTCACATTTGAGCTCCAAACTCAAAACCACTCACACTGAATGTTACCGCTTACTCAGAAAAGATTTCTCTTAAGAAAATTCCTCCTCTCCAGCACTGTAGCAAATTTTTATTGAGATCTCAACAGTAATTAACAGTAAAAGGAAGATTTAATAAAATTTAAAATGAAACTGATTTTCAGTTGTGGCTGATTTCTTAGAAAATGAGGCTACAGTAGACCATTAAGTGGCATTCTTCTTCTGCAATGTAGCATTATTTAAGAACAAGGCAGACAAATGCCTGTCAAGAATGATAACACTTAACACACAGGAACAGATTGCCTATGTGTAACCATTCTCAGTTAAAGTTTACCATAAATGCCTAATCTTCATGTTCCTTGCTGAATTTTAACCCTGTTAATTCTCAACCTTGGCAGAAACAGAAATGTAAATTTTCTGTTTTCATGAAACAATGATTTTTTTCACAATTAAATTCCTTGAAAACTAGGGGAGAGACTTATCTTCATTCTTATTTATATCCTAAACTTTTCATGTAACTGAACCGTCTGACTTGCGCCTTGTTGTCAATATATTTTGTACAGCTGTTTTTCATGATTTCCCCCAAGGGAAACTCAGTTATGTACCAGCTGTGTTGACCTCAGAACTGGACGGGATGATCACTGCGGTATGTTCAGAAACCCTAGCATTAGTTTGTTTCATCACTCCAGCTTAAAATTTCTTGTGTACCACAGGCCATCAGAGGCAGAGGTACAGCTAATAAAATCAGAGTGAACCTACCGCTTCATTATGAGCCGGCAGTGTGCCCAGGTGGCCAAGAAGGCCAATAGCATCCTAGCTCGGATCAGAAACAGTGTGTCCAGCAGGATGATCCAGGGAAGTGATCATCCCCCTGTACACAGCACTGGTGAGGCTGCACCTTGAATACTGTGTTCAGCTTTGGGCCTTTCATGACAGAAAAGACACTGAGGTGCTGGAGCACATCCAAAAAAGAGCAATGAAGCTGGTGGAGGGTCTAGACAACAAGTTTTATGAGGAGCAGCTGAGGGAACTGGGGTTGTTCAGCCTGGAGAAAAGGAGGCTGAGGGGAGACCTTATTGCTCTCTACAACTGCCTGAAAGGAGGCTGTAGCCAGGTGGGTGTCAGTCTCTTCTCCCAAGTAACAAGTGACAGGACGAGAGGAAATGGCCTCAAGTTGCGCCAGAGGAGGTTTCGATTGGATATTAGGAAAAACTTATTCACCAAAAAGGTTGTCAATCATTGGAACAGGATGCCCAGGGAAGAGGTTGAGTGACCATCCCTGGAGGTATTTAAAAGATACGCAGACGTGGTGGTTAGGGACAATGGTTTAGTGGTGGACGTGGCAGTGTTAGGTTAATACTTGGACTAGATGATTTTAAGGGTCTTTTCCAACCTAAATGATTCTATGATTAACTTCATTAGGTCTGGCTTGTCCTTGTAATTATGCAGCGTACGTACTACTTAGCAGAGTCTGAGAGCTGGAACTCCCTCCGTCTGTCATAGCATTCTTGAATTCCTGGGTCTTCCCAGAGCTGCTTGATTGCTTCAGCTTGTTTTCTTTCCAGCACAGTCACTTTATCCACTTCCACTTCTTTGATCATCTGAGCGCTCTCCTAATCAATTAAATGATTACATTATTGTGAGAAAGGATTGCCACTGGCATGCAATACACACTCTTCCCTTTCTTTATTAGACTCTTCCCATGAATGAGACTAAGCATCAGAAAGGAACCTAGGAGAAAATAAGCAGTTTTAATCCTTGAATGTATTTAGTTTTTCAAGTCTGCTACTGAATATTTTAACCGAGTTAGTCTTGCTTACTGACATCCAGGTGCGATTCTTCTTTCTGTAACAGGACCTTGAGCAAGGTCAGAAGAAACTCTAAACCTACTATTTTTAAAATCTCTAAATTTTAATACCAATTTATAACAGTGGTAATGTTTCTAAAATTCTAGGTAATTTCTTTAGTACAGATAGATACTTTGGTTTCTTTCTTGGTTTGTTTTGTTTCAGGACAAACCAGAGGCTGACCTAGCATAAACAGTCATCAAGCAGGCATCGGTCTTCTACAAGCCACCTTCTGCTTAATGCCCCTCTCTCAGAGATACAGGCAAGGTACTCCTCTGTGGCAAGAATTTTTCCTTACTCTCTGCTGTTAAGTGTACTGAAAAGAGGTATTGCAAAGATAAATGCAAGATTTGCTTTTAAGGGATACAAAAGAGTCCATCATTCTGCAGCCAGTGGTGCAGCTGATTCCCTGGAGGGAAGGGATGCCATCCAGAGGGGCCTCGACAGGCTTGAGGGGTGGGCCCATGTGAACCTCATGAAGTTCGACAAGGCCAAGTGCAAGGTCCTGCACCTGGGATGGGGCAATCCTCAACATCAATACAGGCTGGGGGATAAAGGCATTGAGAGCAGCCCTGTGGAGAAGGACGTGGGGGTACTGGTGGATGAAAAATTTTACATGACCCTATCTGTTAAAAGATGTGCAGAATAATTTGGATTATGAGTAACTCTTCCTTCAATTCACTGAAGTCACAGAATGTATATCCTTTTCTAGTGAGAAGAAAAGGCACTGACATGCATTTTGACTGGGGCTGACCCAGGCTTCATTCCATGCTAAAACTTTGCATGAGTCTAAGAGGGTTTCATGTAATTGTGGCTGCAAAACCAGCTTTGGTATCAGGTCCTTGTGAAAAGAAGTATTTCTTAAGTGTCTACATCTGCGAACCTCAGTCCCCTTACGTGGCCAAGTGCCATGTGACATTAAGAAATATCCTTTTTGGGAAAATAATTCAGATCAATCTTTCATTTCGTAGTATAGAACAAATAGAGTTCAACACTGACAGCTAATCTCAGGCTCATAATGAAAAAAATAAATAATCCTAAAATGAAGTGAAAAATTACTTAAAGCACCAAGTGATTTCCGTATTGTTCCATGGGTATGTCTTCCTCATCCTCAGTAAACAAGCATGTTACTAATAAAACACCTTTGGTATGAATTATGGGTGGGTAATATGAAATGAAAGCAAGATACAGAAAATTTCCGTTTCCTTAAAATGCATTCTTCACAACAAATGATTAATGAGTAATTTTAGGAGACAGTATACAATAATCCAGCCTGGATCTGACAGAAAAGGGGATTAAACTTGAGACACACTCTAAGATGTCATTAGAAGCAACAGAAAGTCCTTCAAACTGGGCAGCAGGAGAGTCCTGTATTTTTTACACTGGGAAATATCAGGTGTCATGGGGTTTTGTTTGAGCGTGTGTGCATGTGTGTATGCGTATGCGCGTGACAATTTGTTACTAACGGCAAACATTCATCGTAACTAACAACCAGAGCAATGAATGACAGCTATTTCAGCCTCTGGCTGCTGTAATGATTGAAATAAATTATTTTTCTACAAAACTGTGCTGACACGATAAAACATATCAATGTAAAATAGGATTATAATTGGAAATGTATTGTTTGTTTTACATCTAGTTTTAAGTAGTAATGATTGTCAAACATTGATACTAGCTACAGCTTAGTTGCAGATATTGTATTCATGGTCAAAATAAATATTAATTGTGACCAAACTGAAAATTTGCAAGCCATGGCAAAATTAAGTAAGCCCCCAAACTCTCTACACAGCTCTTCCAGTACATAATAAGAACGAGTTCTGCTAATCAGGACTTTTTTTTTTTAAAATTGTTGTGTCTAACCCACTGAAGGATTTTTTTCTGATTATTGCAAATAAATGGCCTTTGAGTCTGTCACAAACTGTGAAAGCTAAATACATTTTCTAATAGGTTATAGTTCTTTAAGTTAGTAACATCTGCTTAAACGTCCTTTTTTTTTCCTGTGTTTAAACACTATAAAGGGTAACTGAATGATGCAAGATGCCCCACAAGGATTTTACTGTTTTGCTGTAGAATCCCACCACTAGGAATTCTACAAAAGGGTTATTAAATCTTGTCAACACTTAGTGATAATGTAAGTTTACATTTTAACAAATATCTTTTGCCATTGCCAACAGCATACCACGAAAGTAGTTTAAATATCACGAAACTTTAAAATGGGATTTTGTCAAGAAGTGGACATCAGTGCTTCAAGCAGACAGGGTCATATTTTAAAACCTTCCTGTGCAACTGGGAAGAACACCAGAAATTTCGTTTTCATTTCCCTTAAAGCAAGAGAGGAATTTTATAGAATTCTCACTTACCACTAAGAAGTTACCCCAAGAGACATTGTGGCAATATGCAGCATTGTAATACATAAGCAGAAGGTGCTTTACAGAAAGGGCTCACTAACATGAGAAGAAAACAAAAAAACCCACCCAAATCTACAGTCATTACAGACCAAACCAAGGAACAAAGGGGGGAAATGCAAAACAGCACAAGCACACGTTAACAACATCACTTATTGGCATTATTTTTCTTTAGTGAAATACAAGCATCAAATGTATTCCAGAATTCACTCTTAATTAAAATATGTATAGCACATTATGCTCTCTCTAAACACAGTATAAGCAGGGACAGCAAAAGTTACATTAAAAGTGCTGTAGCATTTTTATATTCAAAATCCCTATTCTGAAGTTACCTTACTTCAGGCTGATCTTTTCTAAGTAGCCTCTGTTTCTCGATGACATGGTGCAGGTAGAGAACAGAATACAGATGACAAAATAAGGGTAAGTAATTTTGAATACAACAGAAGTAGGAGGAGAATACACTTGTTCCGTTAAAAACAAACAAACCAACCAAAAAAAAAGCCAAAACAAACCAAACACCACACCACAAAACAAAAAACCCCAAACCTTATTATCCTTGAAAGAAAACTGATCATGCATAACAAAGACAGTGGCAAAATCGCTTGGCAAATACATTCAAAACCTGTGCCTAAGCTGCTTAGAATACTAAAAATCTATTAGTCTCTTAAAAATCTGTTACATTATTACCCACTGGAAATCAAACTTAATTTTGCAATTAAAGGACAACTGACAGTGTATAACAAGCAACACTTCAAGGTTTAATTGTTAATCTGTTTTCATCAAAAAGATACACTAAAAAGAAACAAAATAATCTGGAGGGGTCTTGAACATGCCTTTTTCACTCCACACGGTAATACCACTGGGTGAAAGCAGCTTTCTCATCTTTTGTGAAAGTGCCACGAAACACGCCCAAATGCCAGCTGAGTGAGTATAATATTAAATCCAACTTGTAGTAAGGGCAAATCTTTGCTGGACAAGAAATAGATAACACCAAAAGTGACAACTGTCATTTTTGTACCTATATGAATAAATTTTATCTCCAGCTGTTACATACGATGCATAGAACTGATTATTTCAGTAAAGCTTCTTTTGGGAGGTTCTGCATCTGCACGCTTGGAAAAAAAGTGTATTTGATCTGATACCTTGCAGCTCTGTCCCATTTCTTAGGAAGCTAAATGCTAAATAGCAGCTCTGTGTGTTACCTTATGAAGCTCTTTGTGTTTATAAGGCCTGAATTTATACACATACTTATTTCTGCACCCATAGCCTCGGTTATTACTCTTTAAAGAGCTTTCTGAGAAGAGCAGTCTGTTTTGGAGCAATAACTACTGAAAGTGTTTCCTAACCCCCCAGTGGAATTATTCTTTTTAAAAGTGCTGTGAGAACTAATGGAGCTCCTATTTTTCTAAGCATTTATATTTTAGGGTCTATGCACTTCACTTACATACCCCAGGTCATTTCCTTATTTGACCGGGGAAAAAAAAAAAACAACCTACAAAATGCTCCAACAAAAGTCATGCTTGGAAGCTACATCAGGTTCTTCACAGCAAATAGAGGATCACAGGAAGGGACTCAAAGTGGTTGTTCAGTATTAGGAGGTTACAAGAGCAGCCAGTGAAAACATAATTTATCATGAGATATTTACCTACAGAAGTTTTCATACTATGTGAATAGCAAGTTTGTGGGTATCACTGAACGTGTTTTACATCTCTAACCATTTTTACTTTTACAGTGACACTGAAATACAGAATGTGAAATACAGAATGTATCTCAGTACAGAATATGCAGACATACGCATTACATACTTGCCTCTTCCTCTTCTTCGTACTATTGTCAGGCCCATAAATTCAATTTCTGGGGAGTACAATGTAATATATTTTGGAAGTCATTGTATTTTACTAATACCATGTTCATATTCCTTTTCACCTCATTTTTTGAAACAGTCCCGTCAGCTAATGATATAATGAATAGTGTGTGTTTGTTTCTAAAGAAATAAAAAGAGAATGCATAAAACAAGGGGAAAAGACCACAAAACCCTCTAAGATTTTATAATTCACTACAATGGGGATAGGAAGCTGCTATTCCCAGGCCATATATAATTTTAGTAGAAGTTACTGATTAACAAATAACCTTTTAACTTTTACTGAGAAGTTATGTTAACTTCAATTCTGTTGGCTTGTTGTTGCTGTTCTTGATAATTCTTTCAATTGGAACCAAATGCAAGCTCAAAGGCAGATCCAAACATTTAAGTCAATCTCCGCTCAGTACCAGCAAGGCTACTGAATTTTGCTGAATTATAAGCACTCCGTATAGCTCCCCTGGTTGAGGTACGGTATCAACCTCTATTACTGAGGTAAAGTACACACTAAGAGACTTCAAAATTAGCTACATAATTATCTATGATTGCTTTGTTTACATATTTTGGGTACAGGAGGAACTGAATATGAACAAACCACCCTTAAAACGAATGAAGGGGAAGCTAACAACTGGCTGAGCTGTACATAAAATGTATACACTGCTGCTATTGCCAGTATCTCCTAATGACCATCAGAGAAAGAGACAAAAGTTAAGTATATGAAGGTTGGTTTCAATTTCTAAGTGAAAGAACATTTTGGAAGAGGAAAATTAGGAAAGGTGAAAAAAGCAGGGTAACTAAATGACTCAAGCATGTAGTTAGCACATTATATTCTAAAGATAAGTAAATATTGTTTGTTTTGCAGTGCATCATTGTAGAGCTTTAATAGTTCATTCTTCTATGGTTATGAAAAGCTACCCGGTTGTAGTCTGGATAACTGGATAGGAACAGCAGATTATGTTGAATATTAAATTTTTGCAAATTAAAATAAGTAATTGATACCATCCTGGTGTGCACCAACCACTTAACCATAAGCTTTGATTGTATCTTTCTTCCTGAGCCTATTCTGTCTACCACCCATAGGCTGTAGTAAATGTTTTCTCTAAGCTTTTAATCATTATTAGTCCCCTCATTTATGATAACAGCAGGAAGAGTAAACAGTACATCAGCTAGCAGTAAGCAAAGCAAGACTAAGCAGCGCAATTGTAAAAATACCAGGCCAAACCACCACCCAGATTGTAACTGGCAACACAAAATTTTTGGCAAAGACCTTCTTGAAAACAAGACCTCACAGTCAGGTCTTATATAAAATTTAATGGATTACCCTTAAAAAAACATAAGAGAACCACAAGATGTTTGTTTTCTTCTTTACAAAATGAAACAGTATAATCTTTTTGTATTTGCCTTTTGTTAAATTATGTGTGAGAGTGCACCCACATGTATGTAAATGTTCGTCAATTTCAAACACAAAAGAGTTGTTTTTGCAGTATTACATACACAGGCACTACAAGTAAGCATGTACAGATACAAACACACAACTATACACATAAATAAACAGGTACAAATAGACAAGTACACACACATGTAATTTTTGGATTTCAAACCTCATTTTCCAACACTTGTAGTTTACAGCGGGAAGGGAGAAACAAAAACTATCAGTATAACATCCCCAGATATAATCAAGAGATGTCCTTTATTTTTTAGTTCATTTTTCCACTCTATAGTAGACAGAGATTGTGGTTTGGGACACTGCTACAATATTTGGGCCACAGCTTGGTTTAATGATCTCAATTTGAAATGGTGGTTTTAATGTTTTATGATTTTTCATTTTCTTTCTTTGCTGGCTACCCATTGCCATCAGCTGCCATCAGGATGGTTTTAGAGTACTGTGTGCAAGAGTGAGATGAATGTGTATTCTTTCCCACATTTACTACCCCACAGCATAGCTTAAAAAAAAAAGGGGGGGGGGGGGGGAGAGATTTTCTCTTTTATTAAAGCATTTAGTAGCTAGCATATATTCACATGCAACAAAAATATTACACTTTTTTTTCCTTTATTTTGAAGGAAGAGGAGTCTAGAAAGACAGAGAGCCCTTCTACCAAGGAACTAAAATAACTCTCATCTAACAAATTTTCTAGTGGTCTATTAATCCAAGTAGGTTTTACACATGTTGACTTTCCATCTTAATATGCAGCGTATGCAGTGTTAAAATCTTCAGTCTTGCTGGAGACAGAGAAATACTGCAGACTTGCAAATGCAACATTTCTTCCTCTTAACGTAAATGACCACTGAAATCTAAAGGTTAAGCAGAAGCTTCACTTTCAACGTGCTAGTTGAAATGTTACCAAGTTCAAAGTTAAAAGCATATGTAATTTTTCTCAGGGCTTATACAGTGGGCCAAGTTTCTGTTGATCTTCAAGAGCAAGTTAAATGAGTAACAAGATCTGAATCAATGGAGCTGATGTTGCACTGCAGGAGATCATAGATAAATTAACTCTGGACGCTCCTTCCAAATAAGAAAAAAATAATTTTCTGCTCTTTAGAGATTGTTCTTAAATTATTATTTTTTTCAAATGGAATACCAGCTAGTAATAGTTTTCCATAGACCATTCAGATCTTCAAGATCTGATATTTTATTATTGATCAAAACAAGAAGTTATAGTCCCACGCTATTTCTTTAACCTGTAAGCATTGGAATTTGAGAGGTTAAGAAATCCATCTCTTTTTAATTATTTTTATTTTTTATGTCCCATCTTCGGATTGTGAGACCAATATTCTTGGAAGTAAATCAAGGCTACATGGGGAAAAATAAAAAGCCAAAATATGAACAAGTAAACATGTGCCTCAGAACAACACGTATCTTAGTTTGGCTTTGTTACTTAGTTTAAAAAGAAGCTCAAGCCTGGAGAAAAGGAGGCTGAGGGGAGGGAGACCATATCACTCTCTGTTGTAGCGAGGTGGGGGTTGGTCTCTTCTCCCAAGTAACAGGCGATCAGACGAGAGGAAATGGCCTCAGCTTGCAGCAGGGGAGGTTTAGGTTGGATATTAGGAAAAATTTGTTCACCGAAAAGGTTGTCAAGCATTGGAACAGGCTGCCCAGGTGGAGCCATCATCCCTGGAGGGGTTTAAAAGATGTGGCACTTAGAGACATGGTTTAGTGGTGGACATGGCAGTGTCAGGTTAATGGTTGGACCTGATGATATTAAGGGTCTTTTCCAACCTAAATGATTCTATACTGGGTGAGAAATGCATCTGCTAACTCCACCCCCGTGTTTTCAGGGATATGGGCGCGCGGAGGGAAAATTTCTCACAAATATTAAATAAGTACTGACGGCCAGTGTTCATGCTCTTAATAAAGAGATCAGCATTGATGCCGTGAATGCCGAAGTTAAGACTCGGTAGCCTTGGTGACTATTAAGCAGGTGTTCTTTATTGCAGCGCCAGGCGCACAGGGGATTGGTCCCCCTAATGTGCGCGCCAACTTATTTAGATGTACAGTTTACATACATGCTATGTATGCATATTCACTAGTTTTCCAAGAAATGATTACTTATTCATTAACTCATTATTACAGGTTACTGCCCACTCCCACATGCCCACTAGAGTCTCTCGGTGGTCTTCAGAGACATCTGGTGGTCGTTTACTTCCTCCACTCCTCTTCATCGTTGTGACTTCTGGGTGAACTGCAGGCCTCTGCCTCTGCTCTACTTCTTTATTCTTGCTGGCGCACCAAAAGTGTTAGCTTTGACTAGTCTCTGCATTCCTCAGTAATCCTGGGCCCCTTGTTTTGAGAGATATACTTCTACTGCAAGGTTATATTGCCCTAAAGCATTCTTTCTTAAAAAACAGGAGATAAGTTCTGACATTTAGTACTACAACTGTTGCATCTGCTCTTTGTACAGCCTTAAAGCACCCAGTCTCCTAAATTAAGCCCCTACTTCAATTAGTTTACAGCTTTAATCTATCAAACCCTACTTCAGCATACTGTAACTAACCAAAAAATTAGTACTAACAATAAATCACAAAATTTAAAATATACTGAGGGCGAGTTGGTCTGTTTGTTTGTTTTGGTTAGCTTTCTTCCTAGAACAACATTTTGCTCACATGTCAGGTTTTTCCTCTGAAAGCACGCATACTTACCTAAGCCTGACTTCCTATTACAGGTAACAACAGAAATCATTTTACTGATCATACACATAATTTCAGCTTGATATGTAATTTCTTTATATAAGTTATTCTATCTTTATGCGAATACTTAATGTGACAGAGAAGCCATTAGTGAGGTGAAAGCAGTTTAGTTTTGCTTTTCTATTCTAGTAGGACAAACTGATTGCATTTCCTCAATCTGTATAATAAGCAGTATAAATATAAGGTATGCTTTATATAAGTTGATCGATCCTTCAGATCTTTTTTTTATTTCCTGTGTTAGCAGTAGAACTGAAAGCAATTTTTCTGTAGCAACAAGACTATTCAGACAACCATTTAGGAAGGTAATACCTTCTCTCTGCTGCACGTGTTTCCCCTCATTGTACTCTCTCTGTCACAGCAATATATAAGAACATCATATTCAACCACTCCTCTATTTTCATCCCTAATTCTTTTTTGAAATACAGTGAGATCAACATTCTTTGTTCCTGAGTACAGCCTGCCATATTTGTTCAAGTAAAACTAAAATTGTTTAAATAAGCCTATTTTATAAAATATTTCATGTCATTCAGTGCAACCTCATTATTTATAACCCCAGAAATCTGAACGCTGAGATATCATACCGATTTCTGCACCATCCATTCAGACTTTGATACACTCCTTTTACAATCATCCCATTTCTCCTTGCTTTTAGTCAGCTTCTCTCTCTAATTCATTATGTGGACTTACGGGATTGCTTATCATGCTTCTTTATGGAGAATTAGGGTTTTTTAATCTTCTATGAGGTTTCAGAAATAACACTTTATGCAATTCCTCAGCCTGCCTTTAATGGGCCTCAGTTCTGTTGGGTTTTCATCATTTCTGGTCTAGACAGCACTGCATGCAACAGTACTGCAACAGACCAAAAAGGGAGTTTTCTATCATTCACAAATGTCAAACACTGGCATTCTAACAAGACATTATCCTTGAGTCTCATTAGTTTTACCCTGCTGATGATGTGTTGTTGCAATAGTGGAAATGTGGAGATATCAAGTGGAAGTCCAACTTCACATCAGTTAATTATATTTCAACCTAGCTGAAATTATTCCCTCTTTGATATAGATATGATCAGAAGTAGGGAAGTTAGCAGATTATTGGAAAGAGAAATGGACAAAAGATAGAAGTAATTAATTTCATATGGCCATATTCTTTTTCAAGAGCATGCAGCTTTTACAAGAAGAGAAAAAGTGAAAAAGTGAAAATTTTACTGAAAGGTCACAACCTACCATACAATGCCATTGTATTTTCGCATGTGGGTAAGGCACTAATATTATCTATTAATATTGCACAGGAATATTTGAGATGTTTGTTCGATAGCCATTTTCCAATTACTCCCCTTCTAGTGATTCTGAGCAGAGATTATGTCAAGAAGATGCCAGCTATTTGAGGAACAGATTCTATTCAGAAAAATTTGTCTACTTGTCTGTGACATGAAAATCTATAGTTTAATTCAATCACTTATACCAGATCATGATAAAAGAATGCATTTCATATGTCTGTATCTTGTTTTTATTACAGTTCTTTAGAAATAACTTTATCTTGTTTTCCTTACACCAGGATTTTCTGGTCTAAGTATGGCTCCCAGAAAATCAGGAAAAAAAAAAATTAAAAAGGGAACACATTCTGCTGTTCCTTATTCTTACTTTTCTTCTACTCATGCTGGACCTACTAAATTCCAGCAGTTACACAGATTTCAATCAGTGCTGTTTCAAATGCTAATAAAAAAGAAGAGCCTAGAACAACCATATATAGTAAGTAATACAGTAACATATCACTGTTAAGTCAACTGGCATGAGAAATCAATGAGATAACTTTTCTATCTGCATTTCCCAGCAGTGCTTAAAAAAATGAATTAAACTCAATCTTCACCCCCTTCAACTAATACACAAATATATACCCACAACAGAAATTGTCTCTTTTCATGAATAAATCATTCTGATTATCTAACGCTGCAACAAAGACTAATTTGGGCTACAGAATTTAATCCAGCTAATCCTGTACATAGCTTCTGATTTACTCACAGTATATTATGAGAAAAGACAACCAAGTTTAGTGTGAAGACGTGAATTAATCTCTACCATTATTTCAAAGGTTAAATTAGAGGAATAGCTCTAAGCACACAAAAGCTAACAAACTGTGCCTCTGGGTTCTGTAACGATGTTCATATTTCTTTAGTGGTCAGGCACAAGCATACAGGCCTTGTATATCCTCTTCTGTCAAATACTTTCTTGACACGTCCTTTTCCTACACCAACGTACTTGCAACAATTTTCTCCTTTATCCAGCCACCTTCCTCACAAAACCTGCCAGAACCTAATTACTCCTAAGATTTCTGTTCTCTGTAACTTTGGCTAACACATGTCAATGGGTTTAAAAGTTACAAGGGGTGAAGAAAGGCAGCCGTGCACACAGTGTGATCACAGAGCACTTCTTGCTTAAGAAACCAGACTTAATACTTATTAAATTTATTCCAGCCTTATAAAACAATAGAAAAGCCTTATGAATTAGTCACAACACATTAAAAAAAAAAAAAGGGTTCACAAAGAAAAAAAAAGTTTCCAAATAGCGATAGTCACTTTATATGTGTTCAAATTAGGGAGAAAGTTACTGGGGGATTTCGCTATTTTGTTGGTTTGTGACTGTAATGGAGTTCTTTCAGACTTACAGTGACTCAGGAAAAGCAAGAATAAAGTTCTCTAGACGTACAATATGTGTAGATTCCTGAAAGGAAGGAAGCAAATTTGGGGCAAAAAAAAGTGATTAGATAACGTTCACCTCAAATCAAAACAAAACACAAAAATGCAGCTGCCTACGAATAGGAAAGTCAACGATGCCTTGGTTTCCTTCCTTGGAAGTAGTGAGGTTCACAGATCCAAAACCCTGAATCCCTGTTCTGTGTGCAGAGCAAACCCTTCAGGCAATAGGAGAGGTGGGCCTCCTTTTGATACAGACTACTTTGAGATTTCCTAGCCTGAGGAAGAGTCCCAGTGAATTCAGAGTCAGGAAAGAAAACAAATCAAAACGTAGGCATTAAGATGAAATAGAATGATCTTCTAGCAAAGCAACAAATTTAACTATTAGTCCAAGAAAACAAGTATTCAGACAGAACTTGCCTAAAGTTTCCTACTTCTGAGGTGCACAGATTTCACACTGGAATTTTCACACTGGAAACTGGCGAGTGTAGAACAAAAGTGACATAAATAGGTTTTTAAAGATGGATGTCTAAAGTCTACAGTTTGGTGCAAGTTCACTAGATTCCACCCCTCCCCGCCCCCCTTCGAAAACCATGTACTTTCTACCTATTAAGGGATCAAAGTTCTGAGGGAGTAAATACTGATACTGCAAGATTAATTTCCTCTCATTTATTTTTGGAGTTCTACCAGAAAATACCTCAGCCTCTTGGAAACAGAAAATTCTTGCATTATAGAGAACAAGAATACATCATGCAATGGCAGTTATGCAGTGAGTAATTATACGCAACTGCTCTGGATATTTACAGTACATGAAAATTGCAAGAACTGAGGGATTCCCTGTTCCTGCATTCTTGCACCAACTTCTTAAATTACTCTATGTTCTGCCTCATAGGCAGGTGGAGACAAGATCCAGATGATTTAGACTTTATGACAGAGCATCTGAAAAGAAAAAATGTCTTTCTTTCCGAGGACTGTCTCATAAAAAAGATAATATACATGAACAATAAGAACGATTACTTATCTCTTCTCAAACAGCTCTAGACAAAGCAGCAGGTTGGTCTCCGCGCATCTGAAGTACCAAGACTGCCAATAAATTAAGCCCCTCTTAAAAACAAATTGCTTTCCCAGAGTGAGATTGTGTCAGTTGGATTTTATACACAGTTTCCCATCCCTGGTGAACTTTACTTCTGATTTCATTACTTCTGACGCAACAAATCCTGACCTGAATAAAGAAAATACGTGACATCACGTGCCATCAGCAGGTATCTTGAATGATATCACTTCTTGTCTCATTCTTAAGGCAAATACAAACATCAAACTTGAAAATAACATGAAATACATCATATCCTTGGAGACTCCATGTTAAGATCATGTGGAGAAAATGAGAGTTATGACCACATTAAGTTTCTGCCACAAGCCACAGGAACACAGGAGGTAAAAACAGTACAGTTCCACTGATTCCTTTCAGGGCACGATGCTGCATCTCCATAATCACTCAGTACTTAATAATGACACATAACATTCACCTACCAATAGATAAAATTTATTTTAATTATTTTTTTTTAAAACAGCTGGACATTCTTTAAGTATTTGACAGGCCACATCACACCTCAAAATTTCACTTACATCCTTACTAATGTACTTACAGGATACAAACTATTTGCAGAAATGGTTTTGAATTGTGGACAGCTATTTTTGAGTGTGCTGCATGAAGATGTGTAACAGCTTCATCAAATAGCACTGAGTATGATTATTTGCATAACAGTGGAAAAACTGCTGAGAACAAGACTATTATAACCTTTCTAAATAATAAAAGATGGTTCTGAGTTTTCAGTTTCCCTGTTTCAGAGTCTAGTTTCCAATATATTGAGAGACAAAGAGTCTTGATGGATTTGGGTTTTGTCTTTTTTTTTTTTTTTTTTTTTAAAAAACTCAGTTATGACTAAGGGCATCACATGAAATGCATTAAAATGAAGATATCACTTCTTGGTGAAAACACTATATATTAAATACTTTCATTAACTCAGTATACAGGGAAATATGAAATAATTATTTAAGTAAAGTGCTTCTTTAAGAACATTTAGGCCACAACTGGCAACAGTCTAAATATGCCAGAAGATACCCCAAAATGTATCTTAGTTTATGAGATTATCTGTCTCTAACATTTCAGTGTTTGGGATTAAAATTTTAGTTATACTCCACTACATACTAGGCTGGTTCTCCCAAACTTCTCCCATCTTCTTTTCCAAAAGAATAAATTGACCATCACTGCGAAGTAATGCAGGACTTCAATTTCTAAAGAAATTTAAACACAGGAAGTAACAGACATCTAACAATATCTAACAATTTGCTTTACCAGATTTCCAGCCTGTATTTGTAGACATAATTAGTTTAGATGCTGTTGCTATCTGAACTAAAATGAACTCCAAGTCTTTTGATGTTCTCCCATTACTAAGGACTGTTTTTAAGGACAATGTCCTTGGAAGTGATGCTTTCCCACGGAGCCAAGCTGCTAGGCTGCCTAATTTCCTTGCTAAATTGAATTCTTGGCTGTCATCTTCTGTAGCATTGCAAGGGTACATCACATTGTATGACAGGTGAATGCTGCCAAACATAACATGTCCCTGCCCAGAGAAATTACATTCTAAAGACACTTCAGACCCCTCAGAGCACAGCCCATGTAAGCACAGCTTCAGACTTACACCAGTTTGAAATGCATCCTCCTGAACCCCTTCAACTCATGTAGGGCACCTGAACCATTGCAGTACCCAGCAGAAAAGCTAGTGAAAACGACTGCAAAATGCAAATGTTACTGTTATTCTTCTAGATTCAAGAAAATCCCTGGATTCTCAAAGAGGAATATGGAGACTCTTATGTTAGACTTCTGTTAATACAATTTCTCTCCTCAAGATTTTGCTTTCGCAGCTTCTGTTTTATTTATGAAATCGTTGGTCTAAGTAATGAATAGACCCAACAAACCTTATTTAGGAAATTAGTTCCTCATTTTCATGAAAGCCATTTCGTGTTCATTACTCTCCACTCAGCTTTTTCAAATCCAGAGACACCAAAGCCCGCTCTTTTCTTTCCCCTAATCTGCTTAAACAGGGGGAAGCAGAGCACTCTGCATTTTAGTTTTGACTTTTGAAAGGCAAAAGGAAAGGAATGAGATTCAGTGTCATTTCCTCGTTAAGTAGTGAGATGCTCTAACTGAAGAAGATTTAGGCTATGGCCCAAGTCCCAGCTGCACAACAGATTCCTCTCTCAGCTCTCTTTATCGGCAGTGGTACTGGGTAGTGGAGTCTTGCTCACATTTAAATTCCTATCACAATCCATTTTTTTTTTAAATAAAAAATAATCCAAGTGTATAGGCTCTAGCAAACAGAAACCCACTTTCTTCACTAACACCTTGATGATTTTATTTCTTTTTCAGAAAAATAGTAGGTATTATGAAATATTATCAATTGAGCATTGATGTATTGGTTGAAAAATCTGTGCTCTTAATAACAATATGACAAGGCAGAACATGCATCTTAAATGCCTGCCCAGTTTTTTAATTATGTACGTTGACAAAAGATGTTGGAAAACTCATTTTCCTCTATCCTGAAGATGACCGTTACTTTAAAAACTATAAAAAAATGAATGGAAGAACCAAAAATCTGACATTTTAGATTGTATGTTCTGAGGTACTGCTGTTGGTAAATTATTCCAAATGCTCTATACACATTGGGACAGGAGATGGAGAGTGAATGAGTGTTTATTTCTCACACAAATCAGCCTTGTCATGGGTCTTGCAAATCCTAGGTATGGGCTCTAATTTTGTTGTGACTTAGCTCTGTGGGAAAAACAGAAGGTCTGTGTTCTCATGTTGCAAACCTTGCCAGAAAACTGTTCAGAAAACATTTCACAAAGAACATACCTGATGAGTTTTCGTAATTTCTATGCTCCCCTCTGAGTTCACATAGTAAACTTCACCCCTTTAACTTTACACATTAATATGAATTCAATATTGCTTGTTGTTATCTACAAATTGCTTATATTTACAAATATCGGACAGTATGACCCTCGTTTTCTTTCTAAATAACTTGTTACATATGTCAGCAAAGTAAGTGCCATGGAATTTTATGCCCAGAAAGTTTTTTACATTTATGAGAACAGGAGAAGAATACCATGTTTTCACCATGTCAATCAATATTTTCAATGTATACAATTTTATTTTTTGATCTAAGAGTACTCTGTACTTTAAAGATTTGATGTCTACAGTCCAGACCCTTTTCTCATCCTGTTTGCCTCTACTGCCTTAGATATAAAAACCTGTTAAAAGCGACAATGGCTTACAAACTTTAAAAGAATTCTGCTGGCCAAATAGCTGGGTTTCATGGCTCCTCATTTATTATTTACTGGTAACTCAATTTTGCTTTAAGAAGATATCACCAAAACACTTTCCAACTGGGAGGCATGATAGTGGCAAAAAAAAAAAATAAAATCCACAACACTTTAATAAATAAGGCTGGACGAAACTTGCCTCAGATGAGTTCTCACACTGTTTCATCCAACAGTCGTCTTTGACTGAATTGCCCCTTTCCATGACGTGAAACCACCTCTTTCCTCTCCAGCAGAGCAGACACTGTGACGGGTTAGTTGAGAGATGGACGCTTCCCACATCTTTTGCTGAAGTCACAGAACTTCTGCTGAAACAGTACTTACGAATGCCACTCTTCAGTGGCAAATATTTAGTGAAGCCTAGGAATCTACACCTGCCTTTTCCAGATGACAGTCTAAAAAGCACAGAAATAGTTTCTCAAAGTCAAAGTTATTTAAGCAGAAATGAAAGAGGCGAAAAAGACAATGCTTCCACCTCCTAATTTGGAGGTTGGAGTGCTTACTTGAAGAATGGAGACCTAAAGTTTAATCTCTGCTCTTATGTGTACTAAGCATTTCTGAATGTTGCCATTGTATATTACTCTACACTAAAGTGCCACAGCACCGCCAAGAGAGGCTCGACTGTTTAGGATACCTTGCTCATTATGATGCGTTTAAGTTGTCCCTGTAACAAAGGCAGATGAACATCAAAACAGATGAGTGCTGAAATGCTCAATAACAGCAATGCCTAAATCTGCATTAATGATTTCAGCCCAAATGACAATTCTTTACATTAAGGGACAGGACATACTTCTTCATGCCCAAAAGGCCTACTGCATATAATAGAATCGGAAAAATTCATCCTTTGATGGCTTTTCTTTGCTGGCACCTCCTTCCATGACAGTTTTGAGCAGGTATTTTTTCCTGTTGTATGCTGGAGTCCTCTAAAACAGAGAGAAAATGGCTTTCATAAAAGGAGTCCTAGCACACAAGCCTACCAGAGCTCTTTGAGAAAGCCATCAAGTACACCAGGAAGAATGATCCAGCTAATATTAATACACTTGGATACACTTCCAGCAAAGCCCTTAAATAAATGCTGTTAGAGCTAGTAAGTTATCACAGACAAAGGACAGTAAAGTAATTTTGTGGATTAAGAAGCAGCTAAAAGACAAAAAATAACAGGGGAGTTAGTGGATCCATCTTCACAAGAGGGTTCAGCAGCAGATTTGATCAGGTATCTGTTACTCCATTCCACAAATAATCCACAAAAGATTACACCTTCACTGAGGTTACAGAGCCTGAAAATAACTCAAAATTAATTAGGACAGGCAAAGCTAAAGTTGCCAGTGAGGAAATGCAGAAGAATTTCGCAGTGCTGAGTAACTGGAAAAATAAACTGACAAATTGAACAAAAACCAACCAACCAACACCCAAAAAATAACCACAAAAAAACCCAAGAGGATCCTTCATTAGCAGAACTAAGAATGTCTTGATTCTGGCCTCTGTTTCACACTGCATCCAGGCACTAGAAAGAGTCATTGTTAGGGATCAGTTTAATCACTCCCTATTTCTTATAGACTTTCCCTAAAAGCTCAGTAGTGAGCTAAGGCTCAGTAGTAGGCCTGGCTGGATTTTATTTGGCAGAATAGGATTTATGATCTTTAGTGGAATTCAGCTGGCTCCGCTTGATTGACCACTTAGTTGCTGTGGAAAACAAATTTCAATTTCCTTCAAAGCTACGAAGTTATAATGGAAACTATTAGCTTATCCCCAGTGTTCTTTGGATTTTTTTTTTCTCTGAAACAAAATTGTTTTGAAACATTCATATAAGCAAAGACTTTTATTTTCTAATGTCCAATCACTTACCCATGACTGTTCGAAGTAGTCTTTCATTACACAAGCATGCCCTCTCTCAGGGTCTTGGGCTGCTTTCCCAGACCACCCAGAAGTTTAGTCACAAGGAAGAAAGCCAGAAACCTTTCAGGAGAAGTCCTTGCAAATTAATAACTGTAAACAAATTTTAGATGCATAGAGTTCCAAAAGAAATTACTTTTAAAGTGTAATTCTCTTGCAAATATTAAACCACCCTGCACTTGTTTGTATTCCAATTGACACGTATAATAGAATAGGGGTGTCACATTACCACAAATACTGTAGGATCTTCCTCAATTAAGAATTCTAGCTTGCAAAATTGTGCTGCAAAATCAAGCCTCCGAAAAAAGTTTGTACTTCAAATACAAAGATGCTGTAGCACACTAAACATTATTTTTTAAAAATTCTCTTCTCCACCTCTGAATATGGAACTTCTCAGGTAGGATAATGGGAATATAACCTGTTTGGATTTATCAACTCAAAAATTGCCTCAGTTTGAATTTAAATACTCTTCTTCCAAGTTTGTAACTGGAGAGTAAGGTCCAACTCCAAGATATGTACAAAGCACAGCTGTAATCTAAAAGCCTATGTATTTAACGAACATCATGAAGGGAACAATGCACAGATAAGTTAGGAAAAAAAGAGTAAACCAGGTAAGTTAAAGAAAATACCCCTCTTATCAAAGAGATTGCACAGAAACATCATGTCCATGCTGATACCTCTTTAACAAGAGGGCGTAATCTTACTTCTCATCTTCCCTTTCATTTATTCTTGACTATGGTTTTATGTGGCTAACATTCATTAAGAAGATCAGGAAAGGAAATGACAACGCTTCTGATACATTTTGTGGAAGCTGAAGACAAAATGCCTACACCTGAAGGAGGCAAATGCTTTTTATCACCATGTGTCCCAGTGCATCAAGAAGCCTGAAAGAGAAGCCAGCACATACACTTATAGAATACGGCTGGTTGGAAGGGATTGCCAGATGTCACCAGCTCTGACCCCTGCTCAAAAAAAGACCAACTTAAAATTAGATGATGTTCCTCAGTGCCTTCTCCAGGCAAGTTTTGAGGGTTTCTTCTAGGGTGGGAAATTCTACAGTTTTTCTGGGTGCACCATTCCTGCACTTAACCGCTCTTGCTGTGGAGATTTGTCCCATATTTCCAGGGAGAATCTACCTCCTTACAGCTTGTAACTTTTGCCTCTTGTCCATCCACTGTACACCTCTCTGAAGAGCCTGTCTCCATGTTGTCTGCAACCATCTGTATCCTTTTGGGGAGCTGAAGACTTGCAAGTAGATCCTCCTTTAGTTTCCAATTAAGTCTGCTCCCTCAGTCTTCCCTCCTATGTCACCTGTTCCAGGTCCCTCACCATTGTGGTTCCCCTTCATTGCGCTTTTTCCAGTTTCTCTATCTCTAGCTTGTACTGGGGAACCTAAAACTGGATGCAGTACTCCAGGTTCAAAGTGCACATCTGCTTTGCAGAAGGAAATATACTGTTTCCACTGTTGCCAAGCCCAAACTTTCACAAATCAGAAGCTGTGGCTAAAGCTGTGGCTGAATTTTAAATATCAGTTTTAAACTTTGGTCTTTTTTATCTGAGTCTGAGACATACTCTCAAGTTTTCTACACAGCATGACAGCTAGACAACAAAAGCAAAGATCTCATAATAATGGTAAAACTTTTACCATTAAAGAAAAGAAAACCACAAAATATCACTAAAATCTCTTAAGCTATTCGTATTTTGAATATGGCTTTCCACTATAAGTAATCTCACTGAAGACAATGAATATATTCATAGACAAGGATTAGGACTATCAATTGGATGTTTTTGTTCCTTTCAACTACTACTCTCTTCCTACTATTAATACTGGGAGTAAAGTATTTCTTCTATCCCTTCATCTAATCATTGTGATTTTGAGATGCATGGAAGGAGGACTGACTTCTACTAATGAAGACTGTCCAAACAGCAGTCCAAGGAATTCAAAACAGCCCCTGTGCAGACAGGGGAGAAAACTTCTCCACAACTTGTGCAAATAACAGAGGCAAGAAACCCAACAACCAGTAAATAAGGAGCAAGCCCACTCCTAAGAAATGTTTTCAGAATTATTGAGAGATTTGAAAGGAATTTATATCTGAAGCACAAAGCATGTATATATATGTTCAGGATCTTCTGCTTGTTACTTCTGCTCATTTCATCACGTTATTTAAAGCAGGCATGTTGCGAGAAATATTAAAAGCACAAGTGATAATTGTCTAACACTCACTGAAGCTTGGCAGGATCTCCAACCCTGATATCGATGTTCGTTTAGATTTACATCTTGCTTATGTGTTTTTTTTGTTGTTGTTTGGGTTTTTTTGGGAGGGATAGCGTGATATAGCTGGGAGTGAATGAGAGAAATGATACAGTTGTTAGATGAACTGCTTCAAACAACAAAATTGAGAAGTATAAAACATTCAGCAATTTCAAAATCAGTTTTTTGTACAGTGTCTCAAAAACAGGTTTTCCAATATCTGTAAAATACTTCAGTCTCAACAAATGCCAACTTTAGGGATAAAGCCTGTTAAGAAATCTATTTCAGTGTTAGGAGGGTCAGGCATATATTAAATAACTACAAAATATTTCTGGCATTGTATTCTTATTTAAGTTATTGTATACCTGTAATTTTCTTACTCAGGAATCACAGGAATATTCTATGATGGAAGGTTGCAAAAGAAAAAAGTAATTAATAGTCTCCAGATAGTAGAATGTAATTATACACTGACACAAAAGGCACATCAAGACTAAAAAACCTGTAGCGCAGTTTGTTTATTCTTATTATTTTAGAATTAACTTTCTAGTTCTACATCTATGCAAATAAATTCTAGATATTTTATTGATAATCACCTTAAAAATTATATAAAACATAATCAAGTTCTTTTTTTCTTTGCTTGTTATCTCCTTCTATGGAAAGCCCCTCCCTGTTTCTAACCACTTGTGAATATAGAAGAATCTTCAGCATAGACTTACTATTGTATACAGTTTAACTCATGGAAATGTTTCTGGTATCCAACTGAGAGACAGACTGTAAAATATCATTCCACGCAAAAGTAATGAATCCGTTTGTTGCCTAAACTAGTAGATTTTCACATAAGGAGCAATGGATGTAAAAGATGAGGAAGGTTTATGATTTTGCTTATTTTTAATAAATTATGATGTAAACACAAGCAACACCATAAAGCTGCACTTTTCAGTGTGGATTCCGAACATGTGCAACTGTAGAGTGAAAAGCTTCGTAAATGTAGTGTCATAAGCTTTTCTTCACTAGGAAAGACTAGAGCCAAATGTACCAAATTACAAGCATAAATTACAAATCTACAAACTTCTCATGTAATCGGAATTCCTTTTTCCTTACATCATTAAAGAAGTAGTTGCAACAGCAACTGCAAACATTGCAAAAAATCAGACCTTTTTCCCCCATCAGAGTATTTCTTCGCCTTTAAGAAAACCAAATTTACTGCCTACATTCAAGTGCACAGGAAGTAATATGTCTGTCATTCCTGAAATAAGAGAAGCTGCTGTTACTCAACTTCCAGCTCTCTGAACTCAGTTCTGGGCATCTGAATTTCTTCAGCTGAGGAATTCTGATGTGCTTCAGCTTAGACTTCTGATGTGAACACCAATACTAACAAGCCACATTAGAACAATCCAGTTCTCTCTGACACTTCAACCAGTGTGCTGCATTAATGATCCTGTTGTTCTTTTCCTTTGAATTATACCTTGTCTTTATCCAAAGTAAAACACTAGTGTCAACACCTGCTTCAGGTTTTCCATCAAAGCTCTATGATAACTGCATGGTAAAACTAATTTTCTTGAGAAACAAAACACTGGCCAGAACTTTCATCAATCTCTGTTCTTACGAGGAGTCTCATGAGATCTTAACATGTAAAAAAAACCCCACCACTCAGCTGAAGCATATTAACTAAGTTATCAACCTATACTTCCCCTAGCCCAGCAGAACTACTCCAAATTGTCTGTAGAGAATACAAGGTAAACCAAGTCCTGAGATCTTTAATCAAATGTTTGCCTACTATGGTTTGGATTAATTTTCTTCCATATTTTCTTAGGTAATACAGGCAAATACCAATGCCTATAATCACAGTGTTAAAAAAATAGCACTCCACAACTGGAAATGGAAATTGAAGTTATGTATAGCTTGAATGTGACAAATATTCTTAAGGAAAAATGTGTTTGTTTAATGAAGTGTTTCATTTTGCTGGAATTCATATGGGGATGAAGTTTGTTGGATACTTCCATTGCAGATGTACTAGAGAAGTTTCATGCACTCTTTTAATAGAAAAAGACAAAATTTCATACTATACATACTTTCAATGGAAAAAAAAATCAACTCCTAGAATTCAGTATACATAGTAAATTACAGTCTTCTGAAACCACATTTTACTTAAAACCTCTAGTTAAAACCAATTTTCAATTTTTATGCACAAAGAAGGACTACATTTAAACAGACGATGTATTTTTCAACATTTATGCTCTTTTGCTTCTTTTCACAGTTCCGTTCTGTTTGGACAACTAATTACATTTGCACATGATACAAAACCTAAGAAAGCAGTCAAACAAGTAGACGTTATTTCACTGACAGCACTTAAATTATTGTCTATGGCACGCAAGCAAACAGTGTCCACTTCAGTATAAACAAATGAAAATTCAACAATCTGGGAGGTGGGGGGAAGAGACAGCACTCTCTTCTAGGTAGAAACAATTCAAACAGACTTGGAAATCAGATTATGTAGACAGCTGAGCATAAGTTTCCAATGCCACACTGAGGTTACAAAGGCTAACGTGACTCTTGGTAGAAAAATCAAAAAGCACAACAACAGCAGTAGCAGAGAACTTTATCACCATTTTTTACATGGATACCACTGCTATAGGAATTCCAAATACATTCAGGAGTTCTAAAGCAATGGGCAATGCTGGATCGGACCAAATGTCCTTTTATCCTACTCTTCCACTATGGACAAATGGGACATCTAGGGAAGACTACAAGCACACACGATGTTTCCCCTTCATGTGTATCTTCCAGCACCCAATCACTTCCAGTTCATTGAGGCTGTGATCTATTTGTGGCTTCTACATATTTAATCACCTTCAGGAGAGTTCCTTTCCATGAACTTGACCGTGACTGCTTGACCTCTTGAACCTACGTGAGTAGGTTCTCATGCTGCCTGCAATCCTACAGCAAGGAATTCCAAAGCTTGACTAATTTTCTGTGAAGAACCATGTTTTTTGCTTTCAGCCTTCATTTTATGCTCTGCAGCTCTTGATGTTGAAGAAATGAAGACTAGCTCAATCTCTTCTAACACTCTCTATGCTACTCCAGGTTTCGCAGACCACTATAACCACCCGTCACCCATCTCCTTTCCAGTCCTTATTGACTTGTCTTCATGGTAACTATTTAATAGCTTTGTTCATCCTTTTCCAGGCCTACTATATGGTTTTAGTAACAGGGAACCGGAACTGCACACAATAATTAGGGCTTGGGCAAGCAGAGGGTTATATACACAGAGGTCTCCAGTTCTTTCTTAACTTTCTTTTTTGACTGCTACTGAGTGCTGAATTGATGTTTTCATGGAATGATCTGGTAAGACCCCAAGATGTCACTCTTAAGCAGCAAAAGAGTTCATTATTTTGTGTCAAATTTGGATTTCTTTTCCCTATATGCACCACATAACCTCTCTTTACACCAATTTTCCTCTGCCATTTTATTTATTATCTATCTCATGAAATTAATTCTTTTTGACCCTCTTCTCTACTACCCAAACACCCAGGAGAGTGCTCATAGAAAAGCTGTGACGATGATGAATGGCATTCTTTTACCTTCAAGACAACTTGCACCTACACAAAGGATGCTGGTGCCTAGGACACCAGGCTGACAGAAGCAGCAGCAATCACTGGCCTGCACTCCACTGTGGATGTGTTTATTTTAATGTAGAACTCCCAACCAAAGCAGAGGGCAAAGTTTCCCAACTGCCTTGTGCCCCTCCAAGCCAGGCACCATGCCACATCGAGACTTGGGGAAAAGCTAGCTTAGCCACCCTGCCTTTTGATGTTTAGCCTATACCGTGAAAAAGCTTGGAACTGATCCTGATTAAAGGACTGGAGCCATGCCTAATATGTGCCTTCATGAGAAAACTGGAACTATTAAGGGATCAAAGAGTGTAAGCACAAGTAACTCAATCACTTGAAGTGTAGAACAGAAAGTAACAGATGACTTTTCAAGATAACCAGCAAATATGTAACAATATGCACATGCCAAAAGTGGAAGCTTGGCAGGGAACAGAACAAGGCGCCTTTTCCATCCGCTCCTGTGAGAGTAACCTATCACTGGAATACTTTACAAATAATTGAAGTGAATTTACTGTTACAGTGATTCTTATTTTATTTTGAATTGGAGCATAACTTTTAGAGAAACAGCCAAGCTGGAATGCAAGGAAGTCCTACGGTCTGTGTTATGCAGGAAATCAGACCAGATAATCTTAGTACCATCTCTCTAGTCCACTATGTTATTCTATAATGCAACCTTGTGCCAAGCGCTCTCAGGGCATATTTGCATGGCATAACAGAAAAATAGCAGTCAGCTTTTGAGATACTTTTAAGAAAGGTTATCTCTTGGAATTCAGTACAGTGTGTGTTATGTTCCATGTATTTAATTTAATTTGTTCATAGCAGGAACACAGAGCAGAAGCCAGCACAGCAGGGGAATTACAAGCGCATATCTAGCATCAAAATGAAAAGGAGACACTCAGGAATTTAACAAACTTGGTATAACAGATTAACTTATACTATATCAAGCTTTATTTACTTTTAGAATTCCTACTCCTCTTTCTAGTTCATTCTTTGTCCCCTGTTCTCTTTGGGTCTGCTCATCAAACAACAATTGTCCCTTTAAGTATAAGCACAAGAAACAAACCAAAAAGCAAGGAGAAAAGCCTAGTATTTTGGTAAATCTCTTTACAAGTCTCTTTAAGACTAACAAACTCAATGCTAGATAGTCCTGGCTTTGACACACACTTAACACAGGACATACAATTTTGTGGCTCACAGCTAGGGAGGTCAGGTCTGCAAATACCAAAAGGACCTCTTGAGTGTCTGCTGACAGCACTCACTAAACCTGCAGATCCCCTCTGGACCTCTTTTTCCCTACCTAGCTTCCAGACTACCTCTTCCCACACTGCTCCACAGGCCATGCCCTCTCCCATGCCTGTCCATCACCATCCCTGTAGAGTTCAGAATGGTTAAGGTTGGAAGAGACCACTGGAGGTCAACCTTCCTTTTTTTCTGACTATTGCTGCTTATTCCATTAGCCCTCAGCTGCCCAATGCACCCAACTTTTTCCCAGAGACAAGCTTGAGTTCATGGTGGCACACATGATTTGAGCATGTAACTGCAGTGCTGAAATACCTCAGACACTGGTGTGCAAATACAAGTATTTATGTGGAATTCTGACAGGGTAGATGCCATCTAGCACACGTGGCAGAAGGCTTGCAAGATGGTCAGAGTGCACTACAACAATGTGGACAAATAGGTACTGTGAGTGCTTAACAGTTAGTATCAGTATTCTTCCATTAATAATGCCATTAATGCCATTAATGGCTTATGTTACTGGAGCTCCTCTTTGAAGAGAATTTTGGCAATGCATGCAGTTTTTAGGCATCTTTTTGAAAGTATTAGACATCAGTCACTAGTTCATACAATCAATTTTTTACACTGTATTCAACTGAACAATCCATGCTATGCCTTATAATGTCTTTTCAGTTTCCTTGGACACTTAGACTTAGATTTCTGTTTTAAAAGAGTACTTCCCAATTCCCAATGATTTTCACATGATGTTTCAGCCAACATTTTCAGAAACTATCACAAATTACAAAAAAATATTTAAAGTATTAGAAATTACTGACTTGTCTAGAAAGCTAAGATTAATTTTTGTTAATGTCTAAGAGATAAGAGGAAATAAGAAGAAATGCCAGCAGCACAAACACATACAAAAACACAGCAGGAACAAGAAAGAAACGTACCAGCTGTAAAGCACGCAACTACTGTATGTTCTTTATTGTACTGCCTACTATGCAGTCTCAGCTTCAAACGGAGACTCCTGGGTAAATTAATACTGACCTCCTTTAGAACAGTGTATCTGCCCATTTAGATGAACGTACGTTCTAAGATTGAGAACAAAATCTAGAGATGGATTCAGAGGGGCAGACCTGTAGATTTAAGAAGCCAAATAACCAAGTAGAAAAAGAACAATTCTAATTCCCAAATAAGAATGATTTTTTTTCAGAATTTCTAGTATAAAACTGTTTTACCAAACCTGTTCAAAGGAGTATATTAGAGAGAAAAGATCTGACCTGAAGTCAGTTCCTAAAAGCTCATAAACATTTGCATATGGTATTACAGCTTTTTACATCCTCATCCTTTTTCTATAGTCAATATTTCCTTGCCTGTAGTCAATTTATTCTGTTGCTGCTTTGAAATTTGTTACACACTCCAGCCTAAGGGCAAATTAGCCAACTTTTCACCTCCATTTTAGGTAGCAATATATAAATACCTCAGAAACATGAGATAGACTCTTTAATGTCACACTGATTTAGTTAGTGAGTAAATATTTGTATATAACACACTGCCTTTTTCTTCTAAGAAATAGGATTTTTCACTGTACAGCTAGAATTGAAAAAAAAAAAAAAAACAAACCCTCAGGATTCCTCCACTGTATCTTGCATCTGAATATGATGTATTCTATGCTACTGTAGATTTTCAATCAAGGTGATAAGAATCAAGTGACAGAAAGAGAGCTCTTTAACAGGCACAAATGTTTGCTCTAAGCTTCCCATTCTCCTGGCGAGCTGCTTCTCTGTGCACCCCCAGCTTTTTTTCCCCACCATTAGCACACACACTCCTCTTCTCAGGAAAGCTAAACTCACAGCGAGTGCTACCATCGCAATTTGTGAAGCAGAGTGATGAACAAGGTTTGCACACAAAAATCCATTTGGCCTTAATTTACTGTATTCTTGTTGCTGTATGGATGAGTAAATAAACACTGGTTTAAATGTCAAAAACGTAGAAATCCCTATTTTACACAACCAAACAGGACCTCTGTAGACTCTACTTGACAGCTGCTGAGCACAGCACGTATTCAGAGTTGTCCAGCCCTTGCAAATAGGTAACACCGTCAACCCCACTAAACCAGGGGAGCCTCCTGGTTGCATTGGCAGTGTTGGCCTCCAGGCAACTGCAGGCATTTCTCTGTCTCCAAATTAATCTCCCAGTCAAACACGGAGCTGTGGAAATGGCTTGCAAGAAAAGACAACTGACAGTACGCAAAGAGACATCCAGTAACAGAGTGGCATATGCTGCCCCCAAAAGTGCTCTGCATCCTTACAAGAAAGAGGGTCAGATACACAGGCTTGCTGACCAGCAACAATATAATGGTCCTTACGACCACTTCATATAACATAAGAATATGTAAGTTAAACTCACAAAAAGAACAATATGCATCACGTTTCAATATGCATGAGGAAAAAAAAAAAAAGAATAAAAAAAATGTCACCACGGGTTTGTTAGGAAATAGACTAACACTAAAAGCACTACTTCATTGTGGCAAATTCATTCCAAGGAATAATTTTGTTGTCAGATCATAAATCCACAAAATGTGTCACAGACTTTAGCACTAATGAAAGAGCAGGCCTAGAGGAGTTTTCTAGCCGCTTCTCTTTCTGAAGTGGCTTTTTCATTTTTAACATGACAGCAGATGCTGATTTAAGTGATTTTGGCTGAGTTGCTACTAATTGGTCTTTTCATCTGCCATTAATTTATTTGTAGTCTTGCTCATTAAAAGATTTAATTGCAGCAACATTGAAATTTGCCAATTTTCCTTTAGAAAAATACCCATTAAACTTTCCATTAAAGAAAATCCACAGATTTTCCATTGCAAGGAGTTATATATACTGCCCCAGATTACAGTATATATTTCTAAAAAATAGCATGTCTTCCTTCTAAGAATTAGGAGTTTTCAACTGTATGCATTCAGTCATTTCTATCTTAATAAAAAGAGAACTGTGTGAGGAAGACAGCACAAGAAAACATCATGAACTGCAAAAAGTTGTCAGCAAAACCAGTCACACAGCCTTTCACACAGAGAACGTGTCTTTTATACAGCCAGTTGTGTGCAGATATCAAAAGCCTCCAGCTGCGACACACATTGTCAAGTATCTTCCTCTCACGACTGATTCAACCTCTGTCTCCTCATGCCAAATCCGAGAATGCAGACTTTTATGTTGTTTTAAATGTTATTTTGTTAGTGCTTTTGACAAATCAGTCATTTAAAAAATGACAATTTATTGTGGCTTTCTGATTGAGAGTAATTTTCTCCTCATTCTGCTGACCAAGGGCTCTGAGAGATGAACTCTGTCTAATTTTGTTGTGACAACTACAGATGTGAACTTGACAGATTGAACTTGGGCGACAGAGACAGAGGTATATGCTTCCATTCTAACTCTGATGCAGAAGCAGCAAGTTCTGACGAAGAAGCCAGGTGAGAAAACGTATTGAGCCACAGCAGCCTTTGTACAGTGACCTTGGTTCAGCCTCCATAGCAAAGTTTTGCCACTTTTTATCTCTTCTATCCCACAGCAAAGAGAATAATGGGACTCTGCTCCACCTCCTGCACCATTAGCAGACTTGTTTACCAAGCTTCCCTTGGTTTCAGTTGCCAATAAATAATGCTTTTGCAGCCACAGAGGCGGCAACGGAATTACTCAGTTGTTACAAAGGAAAGGATATTTGGTCTGCAGAACATTAGCCTGCTCCAAAAAGCCAACAAATCTTAACCATTTGTACATACCCTTCTAGTATTTGCCCTTATATGCAATCTGTCACTTCCAAGTACAACACTAAGTCTGGAGTCTTCACTTACAAGCTCTACATCGTTAATTATTCTTTCCCATCACCACTGTCCTTCCTTTTCATTATCAGATCACTTCTTATCTCTATTATTTATGCCAGTAAGATTTATATCATTGTAAAGTAAAAGGAGAGCTAGGTGCAATGAATTCACTGCTGTCTGAAGGGTTTCGGCCCATTCATAATGCACTAAAATCAACCCATGTGCTTGTCTAATTTTGTGTGTTATGTTAAATGGTGCATAGAAATAGTAACTGTAAAGTTAGAACATTTTAGATGAAAGGCCATGCCAGGAGAAAAAGCCTCGATGAACTCCAGAAGATACAGGTATGACATTTTCTGGAAAAAGTCTAACAAAGTATCAGCTCTGAGAAGTACCTGATTTTGACAGATCTACCGGTGTACCTCTGGCCAAACTGCTGTATTTATGAAAATATAGGCCCTATTATTGGTCAGAAAATTTTAAATTTTTCTCACCGTGAACCCAATATCCACCAGTTTTTACTTTTCTTAAAAACAACAGAATTTAAAGTACGGGTGCACTTGCTAGTATTTTATAAGAAAATATGATCCTTTTAAAGAAAGAATTACACACACACCCCCCTCAAAGATCAGGAGACCTAAGGAATTAAAAATCACCACTATGACAATTGCAACTCAGTTTACAGACTCAAATGAGTCAGTTCAGCCCAAACTTTCTGAAAAATCCAGTACATACCCACAGTCTTTCTTGAAACTTTCACTTCTCTGCCAGAAACCTAAACGTATATGCTTTTTAAGACATAATTTTTTCTCCTTTCTGCTCATGATATTGCTCCACTTACAGTTATTTACATGGGTTTTTTTTCCTAAAACGTCCAAAAGGCAGTTATAATTAGTTGAAAGAATTGGAAAGGTTAGCTCTGTTTCTGGTAAGCTAAACAACCTCCCCTAGTGCAAAAGACCAAACGCAAAATGGAAATACATGGAACGTAAACATAAGATTTTACTGACAGAAAGGAAAAAACCTCAAAAGATCCCCAAAACAAAGCAAAAAAACCCTCCACCTTGAACTAAACAACAAGAAGACGACACAAAACTTGGAATGAATTAGTGAATAACTTAGAAGGAAAACTCTGATAGACTTCTGGTAGCCCTGAGACTTTAAAAGGTAAAGAAATCCCTGAAGATTTCTAACCAACAGCCAATTATTTGGAAGAACAGATAAATACAGTGATTTCACTAGAAAACAGGGGAGTGGGTAGTTGGAGCTTGCATGCTAAACAAAAAAAAAACAAACCCAAACCAAAAAACCAAAAGCATGTCAATATTGCTTTTGCATCTAGGTCTATAAATGAAATAGATTCACCCTCATCAACAAGACAGCATGGTAAAGAAACTCATAAGTTTTTAAAGTAAAAGGAAGCCGTGGTCCATATATTTACAGGCCTGTGCAGCACTGCCATAGGTCTCTTAATAATAATAATTAGTAACTAGCATTATTGGTTATAAGCACAGATCTTACTATGACATACCAGAATAAGAATTCCACCATTCAAGTCAGTGGTATTTTTGGAAACAGTCCCTTTAGGGGTCTGGCAATTTATAAATACAATAAGGCATTCTGATGAATGTGACCATCAAAAAGCAAAAGCAAAAGCAAAACCAACACAGAACAAGCAAACAAAAACTTCCCCCACAACCTCGGTAAGTCCCACATATTCTAATGTCAACAAACATGCACACAGTCCCAACTGAGCACATGCACATCCCACGTGTGGCAGGAAAGACTGTCATCTAAGAAGTGGAAAATTTCCTTCCTGACTTCCACGTGGAGAGCAGTTAATTCACTAACATGTTTTTATATTTGCTTATGTGAAGCAGTACACAACTCTAATCCCTCCAAGTGGATACTTAATCTCCTTGCTCTAGAATGAGGCCATGTTATCACTCAAAAATAACCTTACAAAAGAAAAAATAACAAGAAAAACCTATGTCCTTCCAGGGAAGAAGCAGAGGTGTGTGCCAAAATGTGTAAGTGTACCATGCTACATGCTCACGAAGGGGCAGCTAAATCATATTTTGTGACTGAGTGAACACGAGTTCCTGACGCAGGTACTTTGCAAGGAGCCGCTTCTCTGTTAACTCTGCTTTTACTTCAGTTGGGTTACTTGGAGAAGCTATCCCTATTAAGAGGTACTCGGAAAAGCTGTCTCTATTTTTAACTGCCTAGCAGCACTAAACTCTCTGAAGGCAAGAATTCCAGCTTTTTAACTTCAACGCCTGTGAGGAATTCAACTGAAATTAGACAGAAAGTCCAAAGACAGATACAATTAGTCTGGTCACATAAGTCTCATTTCCTTGGAAAAATCAAATTGAAACCTCTGTTTAGGAGTGCCTAGACCCAGAATTTGTGCATTGGCCCATAATTAAACATGGCTGTTATAAAGAAGGATGCAATATGTTTTGGAATGTTTTGAATTAGTGTCTCTATAAAATAAACTGCTAAAAATACATCTAGACTGTCTATAAATTCTAGCCCTTTATCACATGCATTAATGCTAGCACAAAGAAAATCAGTTACCAAAGTAACCATCTTTAAAGTTAAATTTGATTGTAATAAAAAAGTACTTTTAAACGCATAAAGTGGTGTTAATAACATCAGATTAGTCTTAAAATAAAGCACCTGCAATTAGCAATGGCTTCTCTGCTAAGGCTTAAAAAAATGGAGAAGAACGAACTGTGTTATTTCATTTTCCACATCTTAAATGCAAACACGCAATGAAATCAACCAATAATTACTCTTCACTGTGTTTTCCATTTGTTCTAGCTACATGACTTCCTTCAGTAATTCCCAGATCTCATCTTACTGTTCTTGTCCTTTTGCATTCCCCTTTTCTGACACAATTACCTGTGCCATAGAGTTTGTTTGGCATTGTAGTACTTCTTTTTCCTCAGAAAAATAGTAGTTATGCTGACACACACTCATTCCGGGGCAACTTTGTAAGACAGAAGGACACTAGATTACTACTTACTGAAAGCAAGAAATGTTTTGGAGATGCAACAGGACGGCCTCTTTCTGAACTGCATTTTTACACAGTATTCTGTTTTTCTCCTTAGGAAAAAAGTAATTATTCATACTGCTATAAAGAGCTGTCGTTAATTGCAAACATACGCATGGTCATCTTACCAGGGTATTTTAAAAAAAACAAACGAACCCACAACAACAGGATCAAATTCCTATTCTATGATCCTCATCCTGAACAGCTATATAAAAAGGTCTTCCCAGTGGGCTAAGTGCATACTTTTTTAAAGAAAACAGTGCAAATAAATTGAAATTTCTAATGTTGCCTTAAGTGGGGAATGAAAAGAGAGTGATTTTCCTGCAATATCGCATACGTGTTAGTTTGGAAGATGACAGAAAAGTTGCAGTGGATTAATATTTTAAAATCCCCTTTGCATGTCCAGGTCAGATAGGCTCAAACAACATGTTTCTTCTGCATATTTGTAATACAGCAAAACCCAACATAATCCAGCAAGATGTGACTGACCAGCACAGTCCAGCAATTAAGAAATAATTTTAAATCTGCCTTTTAAGATTGACATATACTCACAAATGGAATGCTGTATTTTCCCTTCCTCCGACATACCTGATTTCTTCCTCCTCCTGGTTTTTTTTTTCCCTACACTTTGACTTCAAGTTAATAAAAAAAAAATTTTTTTTTTTACTACTTTACTTTTCTTTACTACTTTTACTACTTCTCAGCTATCAGCTGACTTTTTATTTTTCTGTGCCTCAGATGTACATTCCTTCTTTCATTTATTTATCTTAACATTCACATTAACTCAATCACAATTTCTCAAAGAAGCCAAGAGACAGGCTGCCATTAACTTTCATCTTGCTTTTTGACAGTCTCTATTATCATATTTAAAGAAGAAGTGTCTGTAAAAGTAGTTGATTCAAGCCCTCACAGAAAAAAGCCATCCTCAGAGACTGTAAATCATGTGTACTGGAACTGGCTACTTAACCAACACTCAGTTTATCCATTTCCACTCTATGACATCGAGAAAAGTGACATATAGATAATAAATAGTACTTCTTCCACCTCACTCCTCCAACTTGTTCACCTCTAGTAGGAAATTTTAGAGTGGTTGTAATAGGAAAAAAGGAAGGAAAAAAAGGCAACCAAAAGAAACAATCCATTCCAAATTGTGGGGTTTAGATGGTACTATAATAATTCCTTGAATTATTAGGTTCCTGAACACCTGCAGAATTTATGCTTAAAAAGATACCCAAAACATTCTATGATACTTTCCAACTTCAAATTGAGGATGAGACAAAGCATCCCAAAGAACACACCACCTGAAATTAGGATAAAAATTGCCTGCTCAGTTGAAGCTAAAGGTCAAGCATGACTATACAGATAAATATTTCATCCAAGCAACTTCAAACCAGTACAAAACAAAAACCCCTTCTTATTTCAATGCAGCATCTACAGAAAGTCAGACCATTTACTCCAATACTTTGCAGTTGACAATAGCAATACAACACCTCCTTAAACACCTTCTATAAAATTTACTTTTATTTGCAAACATTACGAGGATTAAAAGGCCTTTTTGGACATTCTGTGCATATATGAGTTACGGAGTTTCACACACATCACACTTACAGAGAAGAAACACTCAGTGCAGAGCAATCTGTTCTCCACTACAAAAACATTAAATGAAGATATTTGGCAGCCAGGGAATTCCAGGGCACACAGAGAAGAATACCTGTCCTGGTCAAGGCACAAACTGGATAGAAAAAAAAAAGGCAAACAAACAAACAAAAACTAATAAAAGGGCCAGAGGGAAACAAATTTTTCAGGAAAAAGAAGGCACACCATTGAGATGGGCATACTGAAATGTGGAGACATAGAACACACCTTTGCAATACACGTATGACAGAAGAATTGCAACTCCTCTGGTTATCATTGTTGATATCAACTGTTTTTTGTTACGGGCTTAAGATCCTTTCATGAAAGGCAATTACAAGATTTCTAGTACTGTGCATTATATTTGTCACCTAAATGAAAGACTAAAACACAGCTGTCTCCTGCAAAGTGACTGGAGCGACGCATGGTTATTTTCGTGTTGTCTCTCAAAAGTTTCTCCGTGTGTAAGCAAAAATGACCTTGCTTTCTAAATGCCGCTGAAGGTGAGCCTGCCAGACTGTGTTCTTACCACTTAGCACTTACCTTTAATAAAGCAGCACAAGACCAAATTCTGCCTCTCTCCAACAACTGTAAAATAGCATTATAATCTTCTGAATCTGAAGACACTGGCAGCACAGCTATCATCAAGAACACAATTTATTCGAATACTGTGTTATGGGAATGTATCCAGTTCAGCACTCAGAGCCCAGAATGGAAAAAAACTTTCTGCTAATTAAGTCCTTGTATTTTGTTCTTAATTGCAGGAAGGAAAAAAAAAAAACAAAACACACACACAAAAACCCCAAAACAACAACAAAACACAAACAAAATTTCAGTAAGAGGCTGTGAAAATGTATTTTTTCGAGTAGATTTTGATTATCATCATCTTTCATCAAAATATACACACCTGAATTAGGGTGAAGTATATTCACAATCACATTTGCCGTTTCTGTAACTGACACCTTCTTAAGGATCTAAAGGTGTTTTACAAACAACAACGTATTAACCCTCAGAATATTTTTCTTATGCAGGAAAGAACTACCCTAATACCTCAGCTCTCTGAAGTCCAACATTTGTTTTTGCTGACACCATCTGTTGTTTTGTGATAAAAAATAAAATAATTTTAATTTCCCAGTCCTTTATTTTACACGTTTTCTATCCCTTTTCTCTCTATTTCTAAGGAGAATAAATAACACAAACCAACCTAAATAATAAAATTATAATATTTTTTCTATTGTTCATATGCAATCAAATTTTTTGAAAGAAAAGTGGGCTATCAACTGTATTTTCCTCACAGAGTACTTCAGTTAATAAACCCATAAATTCTACAAATTATTTCTGCTTTGACACTTCCCACACACTCTTCCCTATCTTAACACTAAAATTTAGCCAACTGGAGATCCCTCTTAATTTAAACAAATATCACCCAATAATTTACTTATATATTCTTCATGATACTTGAGCAACTGATACAACTAGATGGATGCAAAGGATGCAACTGATTTAACAAGCAGAATTTTTTTCCTACAGTTGTATAATCGTAAACACCGAAACAAAAGGCTTGGGGAAGAGTGGCTGGAAAGCTGCCCGGCAGAAAAGGACCTGGGGGTGCTGGTGGACGGCCAGCTTAACATGAGCCAGCAGTGTACTCAGGTGGCCAAGAAGGCCAACAGCATTCTGGCTTGTATCAGGAACAGCGTGGCCAGCAGGAGCAGGGAAGTGATCGTGCCTCTGTACTCGGCACTGGTGAGGCCTCACCTCGAGTGCTGTGTTCAGTTCTGGGCCCCTCTGTGCAAGAGGGACATTGAAGTGCTGGAGCGTGTCCAGAGGAGAGCTACCAGGCTGGTGAGGGGTCTCGAGAGCAAGTCATCTGAGGAGAGGCTGAGGGAGCTGGGCATGTTTAGCTTGGAGAAGAGGAGGCTGAGGGGAGACCTCATTGCCCTCTACAACTATCTGAAAGGAAGTTGTAGAGAGGTGGGTGTTGGCCTCTTCTCCCAAGTAAATAATGACAGGACCAGAGGAAATGGTCTGGAGTTGTGGCAGGGGAGGTTCATGTTAGATATTAGCAAGAACTACTTTACTGAAAGAGTGGTCAGGCACTGGAACAGCCTGCCCAGGGAGGTGGTTGAGTCACCATCCCTCGAGGTATTTAAGAAAGGTCTAGATGTGGCACTTCAGGGCATGCCCTAGTGACAGAGATTGTTGGTTGTTTGGTTGGACTCGATGATCTTAAGGGTCCTTTCCAACCATGAAGATTCTGTGAAAAAATGTAACTGAAACTAAAAACCAGTTGCAGAAGACATTCTACATTTTCAAATTATTTAACTACACAAAGATTGTCACCAAATCCATAAAAGGGCTGTAGGTGGTATGTTTCAAAGCATACCAGCATCAAGCAGATCTGCTGTTTTCCTGATAAACCCAAAATTCTCATTCTGGAGCTCTATTGACAAACCAGGCTCTGTCTGAATATTCCTGTTGTGCACAGACTGACACTACAAGTTAGATTCCAAAAAAAAAGCTTTTTTTTTTTTTTTTTTGGTACTTATTACCAGCTTGCAACTTTGAAAATTCTCCCTTCCTCACAAGCTCCATCCCTGACCACCCTGTCCCTCTTTCCACTAGAAACTCTCCATTGTTCTGTAGAATTAGACAGTGGGGCACCAAACTCCCCACAAGACACACAGATTTTTAAGGTTCTGCCTGTAGAATTTGTCTGCAAACTGAAATTTCATAGGCTGAAACTAGAATTTTCTTTGTACTGTCTTACCTCATTCTCTTTGGATGTGTACTGTATCTTGAGAGTATCCATGGCTCTGATCATCGCTTGCATGGCAGTAAATATGTTTTGGTAAACCAATTTTGTGAAGCCTTTCCTGTCTTCTTCTGTGTAACCTGATCCATGAATAATCCTCATTTGTTTGATGAACGTACTCTTGCCACTTTCTCCTGTGCCTGGGGAAAGAGGAGAGAGAGAAAGAAGAGAAAGACACAAAGTATTGTATTTGCAAATCCTGGCAGTTGAGAATATTTGTAAATAAACATTCAAGGATGTGCACTTTATTGGAGCATGCATAAGAGTCACCATTACTGTACTATCATTTCTGAATTTTCCGTTCTTCATAACCTATATTGTTTTAGTCAAAATATTTGTATTGCCGGGTTTGGGAGGATGTTTTGGTAAAAGATATATAAATAAATATCCTATCATAACACATGCTTACAATGTTTAATCTAAGTGTCCTGTAGGTAGAAGTCAGATTACAAAACAATAAAAGTACGTAAGTCCAAAAGAAAGAAATTTTATTTGTGTGAGTCGGGAATGAAGCTGAGCCGGGGAAGAAGGGAGGCATGAGGGGAAGGTGTTTAAAGACTTATTCTTATTTCTCGCTGTCCTTCTGTTATTAATTGGCAATAAATTAAATTAATTTCCCTAAACTGAGTCTGTTTTGCCCATGATAGTAATGGGTAAGTGACCTCCATGTCCTTATCTTGACCCATGCATTTTTTCATCCTGTTTTCTCCTCTGTCCTGTTGAGAAGGGGGAGTCGTAGAGCAGCATGGTAGGCACCCGGAGGTCAGCCAAGGTCAGCTGTACTTTTTCTAGGTTGAAGACTCCTAACCAGGTCAGTTCAGTTCTCAGGTGGAAGATACTCCATAGCTTGATCATCCCTTTGACCCTTGTTGAAGCTTTCTCAATTCTGTTTACCTCAGATATAACTAGAGTTCCAAAACTTCAAAGACTAAGGTGCTGCCAAAACTTAGATTTATGAAGCGGCATCGTTGTGTTATCTGTACTGTAAGTAATTAAAAGAGAAAGGGAGTGCATGTGCTAGTTGTTCTCCATCTGCATTACTTGATAGTGACCTACAATTAACTTTACCCGCCATTACACTGCCTACTCTTGTGATATCCTTCTGCAACTTTCAGTCATCCTTACAAACCTGACTAACACTGAGCAGAAGAATTTCTCTTGTAATTGCCCAACCCCTTTCCCATGAATACCTTTCATTTTCTCTATATTTCCTGTTATTCAGCATCCATGTGATGTGACTGAACAAATCCATTCCTATCCTACACAGCTTTTATATGAGAGGCTCATGGACAGCCTTCTCTTGTTCTTCCCCAACTGAAGGATGGTACAGGAGCAAAAAATACCCACTATACCTTCATCTTAAAAACTTTACTGTGATTTTTTGAGAAGTTTAACAATTAACTGCATCCTGGCTGAGCTACAGGATTTGCTTCACTTCTCCACTAAGAATTTATTGCTGGTAAAATAGTATTCTCATTAACAAACTTTCAGTAATTTACACTTAATACCACTAGGTGTCGAAAATATATCAGCACAAAGAGGAAAGAGTTCCTCTGAACATTACATCTTCAGATATAACAAAGCAGGAAAATACGGTGAGTGCCCACCTCATCATACTGTATCTCAGTAGCACTGCAGACCATAGTATCACTTTAATGAAAGTTCACACAGCTGCGGGGCTCCAACCATTGACAGTAATAGCAAGCAAAACCCAGGTAACCTAGGAAAGTGTCGTATGTTATGTATTTTAATGTGTTTCTGTAATATGTACTGCTTTTTAATCAAGCAGTAAGAAATATTTAGTATTTTCTCTCTAAAAATAAGATTAATATAGCTTTCTTTCAACAAATGTTTGGGATTTCTTTAATTTTGGCATTGTGTTGGTTTACTTGAGAGAGATGGAACATAGAGATATGCTAGAATACATGCGAAACAAATTCCTGGAGGAATTTTTTTTAATAAAATGCTGATGTTACATTATATATCACTGCCCTCAGAAAGGCAGTCCTGGCATGTCATCTTTGAGAAGTGAACATAAACACAATTCAAATACAATTAAGTTTAAAAACAAAACAAAATCCCACCACCAACTTTTTTCACTGCCAGTGGAACTCTTATATTTGGGAGGAAAACACTCTGATTAATCCAGGTTGAATTGCTGGCCTAAATTTTTATATAACTCGGAATAAACAATCCTATCACATTACAACAGTGGCCTCTACTAAAGTTTGAGTAAAAGAAAAATCATTGTGCAGCTGTTAACTTCACTGTCAGGGATATGTAACAATGCTGTGAAATTAAATTTAAAAAATCTAATTTCAGCTTTTAAAGAAAGATGTTTTTTTCCAAGTCCTACAAACACCAAAGGTAGATGGAGCCAGGTTTGAAGAGACCTTCATCTGTAATCCAAGCTAGAGTTCTTCCATGCCTGTGTCCAATTTAATTACTTAAGAAATTTAAGGTTAATGTTTTATTATTATCTGATTTTATCTAATCTGTATCAAACTACAGCAAACGAAAATTGCCTATTCGAGTGACTTATAAAGTGGTATGAAATACATGAGTAATAAACAGAGCATTCCTGCTTTACCCCTTGACGTCTCATAATCCTGAACACAAGTTGATTTAAAAGCTTTGAGCTCCCTACCCCGACCTTAAGTAGAGTTCACAGTCTTCCTTCTGTATTCTTTCTTCCAGCAACCCCTTATGTGCCTAGCTGTGCCTCTTGTCGTAAACCCAGAGTACAGAGTCTCTGTGCAAATACACGCTCTTTGTTTCTGCATTCCCAGAAGCGATCTAAAACAATCTTCAGGGCTCATTAGCTTAAAATGAAATAAGGCTTTTGAAGCACATCTTGACAGTGCATCATTTTAAAGCATATGTAAAAAGTGGCAGGGCTTTCAAAAAGAGTGAGTATGGAGTAGTCGTGCTGATATACATACTTGTGAGATATTAAACTAAAGATAACTGCATTTCAGGATGGAACTGCATACACAATCAGATTTGGATTAAGTATCTTTTTAATTAAAATAGTTGGAAAACCAATGGAGACACACAAATTGGAACTTGTGTTTTAAGACTTCAGGTGGTGGGGCTTAAGAAAATGGAGTACAGTTTTTATATTAGGAATAATAAAAATGGTTAAAGTGTAATAAAAAGCAGGCAGTACAGAAAGTGTAGAAAATAGAACAATAAAATATTGACATATTATATACCTTGCAGGTGTATAATCACATCTTAATGCCATTCATTCTAGAAGCATTAGAGAATGGGGTGCTTTAAAACATGGCTGTATATCTCCAGGGTGCTGGAATTCTTTTATTACAAGCAAGTTTAAAAAGGTTATTTGCATTATAAAAAAACAAAACAAAACCCAAACAAACCCAAGCACAGTGTATTTTACTCTTCAGTAACATTTGTGGTAAGCATTTGCCTAGAAAACATTCAGTACATTTACCTTCAGGAAATGATCGGTTGAAACGTTACTGCCAAAATATGGAATACATATTCTACTGACTAGGCCAAGAGATAGTGTCATTCTCAAAAGGTAAAACGTAAATTCAGTAGTTAACGGCCACACATTTATCTTCCTTCCAGTAACTTCAGGCATTCCGTTTTTTTTCTGCACCCAGCTACTGACTGACACATAGGTAACTGTTACCTACCCAAATCCATTTTCTCAATTAAAACTAATATTAGAATTTTGCCCATTAATTCAAGGATTAAAACATTCTATCTGTTTGGCTATTGTCTCTTTTGTACTAACTCTTCCTTTGCCTGTCAGCTTTACTTTCCAAGTCTAATATCTCAATTCATTATGGAGGAACAAGTTATTAAAAAGCAAAAACAAAGAAACAAACAAACAAACTCACTCCACAAAAAACATCACTATGCTCTCATTCTCCTAAGGACTTTGTGTGTGCAACTTAACGACACCAATGAGCAGACTGTGAACACAGCCGCAACAAAACTAGAAGGCTGTAACTAAGGACACAGCAAAGCTAGTTTTGCTAATCCTGGCACCATTAAGAGCAACGGAACAGCAGCTTTGGCAGAGGTGCTAAAGCATACTGTAAATCCTAGATCCCAGTTGCTCTTCACCATTATCAGCTCTCAAATGGCAATGATACCTTCATCTACAGAATAGACCTGAAGAATACAGAATAGACCGTGCCATACCTGAATAGATGTAGGTCAGGTAGTGAGCAAATATATTTCATCTGTTGCTACATGACAACAGGTTTCACTCTCATCCTGGCAGCTTGGTCTCACTCAACAGCTGTGGTACCAGTAAGGGCCAAGACACTGGATACCTGCACAAGCGAGACCCCTGGTCCCAGCAGAAGCAAGAGAATTCTGTATTACCTTCCCAATTGTCCCTGTTCTCAAGCACGATAAACATGACAAAGTCAAAATGCCACATGTAACACAAAAAGGTAAGGTACAGAGTCATAAAAGTAATGTTCGATGCCATCTTTAGACCAGAATCTAGTATTAAGCCTCTTCTCCAGTTATGAGTGGTCATTGGAATAGGCTCACTGACAAAATCATGTTTATAGCTATAGCTGACCTATCAGCTCTGCAAAAATCAGTAGCCTCAAGCCTCCGCTCTCAAGCCTCCATGACAGGCCACATTTCTGACTCTCTTTACATGGGTGGAAATAATTCTGAGAATAAAGATACCAACATTTAGTTATTAAATTAGATTTGTTGCTTGCATTAAAAACTAAACTATATTTAAATAGGATCTGCAATATTTTGTATTGCAGTCGTTAGGCTTGTTCAACCGACAGAAGGAAACATCTTTCTATAACTGTAAGATTAACACTGATTTACAGAACTAAATGGTGCTAGTGAGCAAATGCAGGCATGACAAAAATGGCTTTCAAGTAGATAAACCTGATTTACTAAAAATTTGCAAGGCTAGAGCAACAAAAACTTACATTTTTTTTAAAACAACAGAGGCAGAAAAATTAAACATAAGAGAAAGGAAATCTTTGAGGTTTATCAGAAAGAAAAATCTTTAGAGTCATTCAGCGATCTTGGAGGATTACTCTGCCCATTCTGTTAACTACTTTCATGGAAGTACCATACTAAATGCTGAAATTAGCTTCACAATGTAATGCACGTAGTTACAAGAAAATAAAGCCACAACCATTTCCACTACTATGAGGCAGGGACAAGATAGTGCTTTTAATGACCTGGGGAAAAGCCAAAGCAGATTTCATCTCTACGACTCACACACAGTTCTTGTCCAGTAGGAATGTAACCCAAAAATAAAATGTGTTTCCACTTCTCTTGTTCATTTACCAATGAGCATTCCTGATATCTGTGCCAAGTAATATTTTGAAGTATTATCTGTCACTTTTTAGCAACCAACAATAATAAAAAAAACCCCATAAATGTATAAAGAAATAAATTTAGTGGGGACTGGGGGAGGGGGGGTTGGGGAGGGAGGAAACAACAAAAAAAACAGCCCCCCAAAAAACAACATTTCAGATACTCCATTCATATTCTGTAGGATTCAGAACCATCTTCCACATCTGTTACCATGGAAACGGCTCTCATTCATTCTAAAACCCAACATGTTAAAAGCACATGCTGGTGACTTTTCCCCTGCTGATGACAGGGAACATTAATAAGAGTTTCGCAATTTCCAAAGTTAAATTAACAGAGGGAGAGGCTCCAAACATATTTAATAATCACCATCAAAAGCTCTGTAGGGAAAAACACAATATACTTTTTTTAATGATTTATAAGTCCGTATGGATTAGCGCTATGCATATAGCTGAAAGTCTACTTCTGCACTGTCACCACTTATTTGGCACCTACATAATTCACTATTTCAGTGTTATTTCTGACACTAAGTATAAAGGCGGAAGTGATAATATAACTGCAGATACGCCATTCAATTACAGGATTCTTAGAAAACCAAAAAAAGCTTAAATACATAAATTTTAAGTGAGGAACAATTACATAAAGCAAAAGTTCCATAGCTCTTTCTGGTCTTTTGTGCTATAAAAGCCAGGATCAAGTTAGTCTCCATTCCGTTATTCTAAGTCATTCCAAACACTTTCATGGAAAGCATAAGAGCAAAGTCAGCATTGGAACCAAAACTTAAGACCTCTGGTCAAATCTTCCAAGGTTTTGCCCATGGGATATGAGGCTTTGTACAACAGTTCACATACTTAACATGCTAAAAGGCACCACCCGTCCCTAAAAAGTCTCTGTTACTGTCAAAAATATTCATTCTAAAAGTATTTTTAAATAATTTTATGAAAATATAGAAAAGGAGATCACATACGATGCACGCACACATGTGCATACATGTGTGTATCCTATAAACAGCAGCACCTGGACAGGCTCTAAATTGGTGTCCTGGTTCCGGCGGGGATAGGGTTAATTTTTCCTGGTATTCCATGCCATGTGAGCCATGCCCACCCTGAGCTGCCGGGGGAGGGGGCAGGAAGTCGCCGCTCGGAGCAGGCTGGGGCATCCCGGTCCGGTCGGTGAGCGGCGGGGAGCGGCGGTTCCGTAATCGTGTTCGTATATTCCCCTATCCGTGTTATTGTTGTTGTTTGCCTGTTCCCTTTGCTGTTCTGTTAAACTGCCTTTGTCTCAACCCAAGAGTCTTGCCTTTTCTTACGATTCTTCCTGTATAGGGAAGGCCCGAGCGAGCGGCACGTGGTTCTTTGGTGCCGTCTGAGGCCAAACCACGACAGTCCTTTTTGGCGCCCAACGTGGGGCTCGGAGGGTTGAGATAACGACAGAATCCAACTAGAACGTGGAAAAACGGTTTTGGTTTTTTTTTGTATGCATTTATTTTATTAGGTAAATAGTCACTGGTCATCATGTTGCTTGGTTTGTTCTCATGGCTGTGTTATATAAATTCCTATATGGCTTATGTACTCCCTGCAATGCTGTTTACCGTGTCTGGAAGAGGGATGAGGATTATCATTCTGCTGTCCTGTGCGATATCTGTTTATGATATGATAACATCACTGTTCAGACAGCTATTTTGGGGTGTTTATGTGGTGTTGCTGTCCTGTCCGTACATTGGACACCGTCTCTCAGAATTTATTAATAATTACACCCAGTCTGTGGGGGAAACAGGGCGGGGCACTTTCCCCAGCTCTTTTGCCTCCCTTTTCTCCTTCGGGTCAGGTATGACAACTTTTGAGAATTTTGAATATCCTTGGGATACTCAAACCAGCGTGTTCCTAGTGTTATGTCTCCTGAATACGTTCCAGGTCTTGTTTAGGGTTAAGCGACTATTTAAGACTACCACCCGGAGATCTGCTCCGAGGCTGGATAGTCAGGGGTGGCATGGCATGTGGGAGAGCATGGGCAGGTACCTAGAGAACTACTCACCTCCAATGGTCTGGGACTTCACCCCTGAACAATTACAGGACCCTGATAAAGTGGTAGAATATTTAAAGGGAAAATGCTGTGGCTATTCTAGAGAGGCACAACTCACTGCATTGTGCTGGGCCCTGGCCAGTATCTACCAGGCACTGCTGAGAATTATGCAGCACCCTCAAGGGGAAGAGATGGAAACCAGAGCTGCAGCCACTGCGGCTACTGCAACCCCTGTGACGGACACTGCGGCTACTGCAACCCCCATAGCAGCCACTGCCACTGAACCAGGGAACCAACCCGTGCCGGTATCAGTTGCCCCCATACAGAAGAAGAAGTACACAAAGAAATCAGTTCGCTTAGTAAGAGATGATGATGAACCAGGGTCATCACGAGAGCAGGAGGAAGAGGCAGAACCAGAGGTAATTACTCGATCCCTATCCTTGAGTGAGCTGCGGGATATGCGAAAAGATTTTAGCCGACTTTCAGGTGAGCACATTGTCACCTGGCTGCTCCGGTGCTGGGATAACGGGGCCAGTAGCCTGGAATTAGAGGGTAGGGAGGCCAGGCAGCTGGGATCCCTGTCTAGCGAAGGCGGCATTGACAAGGCAATTGGGAAAAAGACCCAAGCCCTCAGCCTCTGGAAACGACTCCTGTTAGGCATGAGGGAGAGGTACCCCTTCAGTGAGGATGTTGTATGTCAGCCAAGCAAGTGGACTACCATGGAAAGAGGTATCCAGTACCTGAGAGAATTAGCCGTGCGGGAGATGATTTATTATGACTTGGACAATGCAGACTTACCCACAGACCCTGATGAGGTGCAATGCACAAGGCCCATGTGGCGGAAGTTTGTACGGAGCGCACCATCGTCATATGCCAACTCCCTGGCAGTAATGGAATGGAAAGGTGAAGAGGGACCAACGGTGGATGAGGTGGCTGGCCGGCTCCGGCGATATGAAGAAAGTCTCTCTTCCCCCCTTGTCTCAGCTGTGGAGAAACTGTCGCGGAAGGTCCAGCAACTTGAAGAGAATATGTCCTACTCCCCACCTGCACGGGCCAGTGTCTCAGCTATTAGAAGCAGGCATTTCCCCACTCAAGAGAGAGAGTACAGAGGGTACACACCACGAGGCACCCTGTGGTTCTACCTGCGGGATCACGGAGAGGACATGAGGAAGTGGGATGGACAACCTACTTCGATCCTGCGGACACGGGTACAGGAGTTGCAAGGAAGGACAACCACAAAAGGGGATCCCTCCAGGAAAAGTGCCGCCCCAGTTTCCAGTGGGCCGTTCCCCAGACAAAGCAGAAGGCCTGATCTTGCTTCTGATCCTCTTGAAGGAACTTCCAAGTCATTTATGCAAGAAGTGAGTAATGGATACTATGACCAGTATTAGGGGGGCCCTGCCTCCGGCCAGGTGGAGGAAAGGGACAACCGGGTTTATTGGACGGTGTGGAGTCGATGGCCTGGCACATCAGACCCACAGGAGTATAAGGCTCTAGTGGACACGGGTGCGCAGTGTACTTTAATACCATCAAACTATAGAGGGGCAGAACCCATTTGTATTTCTGGGGTGACAGGGGGATCCCAAGAGTTGACTGTACTGGAGGCAGAAGTGAGCCTAACTGGGAATGAGTGGCAAAAACATCCCATTGTGACTGGCCCAGAGGCTCCATGCATCCTTGGTATAGATTACCTCAGGAGAGGGTATTTTAAGGACCCAAAAGGGTACCGTTGGGCTTTTGGCATAGCTGCCTTGGAGACAGAGGAAGTTAAACAGTTGTCTACCTTGCCTGGTCTCTCGGAGGATTCTTCTGTTGTGGGGTTGTTGAGGGTCGAAGAACAACAGGTGCCGATTGCTACCACAACGGTGCATCGGCGGCAATATCGCACTAACCGAGACTCTCTGATTCCCATCCATGAGCTGATTCGTCAACTAGAGGTTCAAGGAGTGATCAGCAAGACTCGCTCCCCCTTTAACAGTCCCATATGGCCGGTGTGAAAATCAAATGGAGATTGGAGGCTAACTGTAGACTATCGTGGTCTGAATGAAGTCACGCCACCGCTGAGTGCTGCCGTGCCGGACATGCTAGAACTCCAGTACGAACTGGAGTCCAAGGCAGCCAAGTGGTATGCCACGATTGATATAGCGAATGCATTCTTCTCAATCCCTTTGGCAGCGGAGTGCAGGCCACAGTTTGCTTTCACTTGGAGGGGCGTCCAATACACCTGGAATCGACTGCCCCAGGGGTGGAAACACAGCCCCACCATTTGCCATGGACTGATCCAGACTGCACTGGAACAGGGTGAAGCTCCAGAACATCTGCAGTACATTGATGACATCATTGTATGGGGAAACACAGCAGAAGAAGTTTTTGAGAAAGGGAGTAAAATAGTCCAAATCCTTCTGAACGCTGGTTTTGCCATAAAACGAAGTAAGGTCAAGGGACCTGCGCAGGAGATCCAGTTTTTAGGAATAAAATGGCAAGATGGACGCCGTCAGATTCCAATGGATGTGATCAACAAAATAGCAGCTATGTCTCCACCAACTAGTAAAAAGGAAACACAAGCTTTCTTAGGCATTGTGGGTTTTTGGAGAATGCATATCCCAGATTACAGTCAAATTGTAAGCCCTCTGTATCAAGTAACCCGGAAGAAGAATGATTTTAAATGGGGTCCTGAGCAACGACAAGCTTTTGAACAAATCAAACAGGAAATAGTCCATGCAGTGGCCCTGGGGCCAGTCCGGGCAGGACAAGATGTTAAAAATGTGCTCTACACCGCAGCCGGGGAGAACGGCCCTACCTGGAGCCTCTGGCAGAAAGCACCAGGGGAGACTCGAGGTCGACCCCTAGGGTTTTGGAGTCGTGGATACAGAGGATCCGAAGCCCGCTACACTCCAACAGAAAAAGAGATATTGGCAGCATATGAAGGGGTTCGAGCTGCTTCGGAAGTAGTTGGTACAGAAGCACAGCTCCTCTTAGCACCTCGACTGCCGGTGCTGGGTTGGATGTTCAAAGAAAGGGTCCCCACCACACATCATGCAACCGATGCTACATGGAGTAAGTGGATTGCACTGATCACGCAGCGAACTCGAATGGGAAACCCCAGTCGCCCAGGAATTCTGGAAGTGATCATGGACTGGCCAGAAGGCAAGGACTTCGGAATGTCACCAGAGGAGGAGGTGACGCGTGCAGAAGAGGCCCCACCATATAATAAACTGCCAGAAAATAAGAAGAAATATGCCCTGTTCACTGATGGGTCCTGCCGTATTGTGGGAAAGCATCGAAAGTGGAAGGCTGCTGTGTGGAGTCCTACACGACGGGTTGCAGAAGCCAGTGAGGGACAGGGTGAATCGAGCCAGTTTGCAGAGGTGAAAGCCATTCAGCTGGCTTTGGACATTGCTGAGCGAGAAAAATGGCCAGTACTTTATCTCTACACTGACTCGGATGGTGGCAAATGCTCTCTGGGGGTGGTTACAGCAGTGGAAGCAGGGAAATTGGCAGCGCAGAGGCAAACCCATCTGGGCTGCTGACCTATGGCAAGATATTGCTGCCCGGATAGAGAATCTGGTTGTGAAAGTACGCCATGTAGACGCCCACGTACCGAAGAATCGGGCCACGGAGGAACATCAGAACAACCAGCAGGTGGATCGTGCCGCTAGGATTGAAGTGGCTCAGGTGGATCTGGACTGGCAACATAAGGGTGAACTATTCATAGCTCGGTGGGCCCATGACTCCTCAGGCCATCAAGGGAGAGATGCGACATACAGATGGGCTCGTGACCGAGGGGTGGACTTGACCATGGACACTATTGCACAGGTCATCCATGAATGTGAGACATGCGCTGCGATCAAACAAGCCAAGCGTTTGAAGCCTCTTTGGTATGGAGGGCGATGGCTGAAATACAAATATGGGGAGGCCTGGCAGATTGATTATATCACACTGCCACAAACCCGTCAAGGCAAGCGCTATGTGCTCACAATGGTGGAAGCAACCACTGGATGGCTGGAAACATACCCTGTGCCCCATGCCACTGCCCGGAACACTATCCTGGGCCTCGGAAAGCAAGTCCTGTGGCGACATGGTACCCCAGAGAGAATTGAGTCGGACAACGGGACTCATTTCCGAAACAGCCTCATAGACACCTGGGCCAAAGAGCATGGTATCGAGTGGGTGTATCACATCCCCTATCACGCCCCAGCCTCTGGGAAGATAGAACGATACAATGGACTGTTAAAAACTACACTGAGAGCAATGGGTGGTGGGACTTTCAAACACTGGGATACACATTTAGCAAAAGCTACCTGGCTAGTTAACACCAGGGGATCTAACAATCGGGCTGGCCCTGCCCAATCAAAACTTCCACGTACTGTAGAAGGGGATAAAGTCCCCGTAGTGCACATGAAGAATATGCTAGGGAAGACAGTCTGGGTTAGTCCTGCCTCAGGCAAAGGCAAACCCATCCGTGGGATTGCTTTTGCCCAAGGACCTGGGTGCACTTGGTGGGTGATGCGGAAGGATGGGGAAGTCCGATGTGTACCTCATGGGGATCTGATTTTGGGCGAGAATAGCCAATGAATCAGATTGTGTGCTGTTAATTGCTAAGTAAGACTGTCACTGTATGTCCTCATTGCTATAATTGCTATCAGTTGTACTACAAGTAAGGCACAGGGATGATGGGATAAGAACTGACCTCAGCAGCTGGCGCCCAGCAGTTTCCTCAAGATCTACATCTTCAGCCCACGGACTGTGAGCATGAGCCACACCGGGTGCACCAGTCACAAGCTCCGAAAAATACAGCATGCAACAGACCAGCACCACCCAGCATCTCACCTGCCCTGAGAGACTGTTCTAACAGATGGAGCCCAAAGCCGTGGATTAAAAGAACTCAACGGACACTTTGGAGGGATGGCCCATAAACTAAGGGCATTGTATCTGCATGAATATATATGTATATATATATATGACAGGGGAAAGTGGTGGCAATTCATTGGAACCGGCTGGGCATGGCATAGATGGTATGGAATAAGGGGTGGATAATGTCCTGGTTCCGGCGGGGATAGGGTTAATTTTTCCTGGTATTCCATGCCATGTGAGCCACGCCCACCCTGAGCTGCCGGGGGAGGGGGCAGGAAGTCGCCGCTCGGAGCGGGCTGGGGCATCCCGGTCCGGTCAGTGAGCGGCGGGGAGCGGCGGTTCCGTAATCGTGTTCGTATATTCCTCTATCCATGTTATTGTTGTTGTTTGCCTGTTCCCTTTGCTGTTCTGTTAAACTGCCTTTGTCTCAACCCAAGAGTCTTGCCTTTTCTTCCGATTCTTCCTGTATTAGGAAGGCGCGAGCGAGCGGCACGTGGTTCTTTGTTGCCGTCTGAGGCTAAACCACGACAATTGGAAACAAAAGAACTCTTCTGGAACAACTTCCTTTGATGATTCTGTGAGTCTTCCTCTCTTGTACAGGGGAGCCCAGAACTGGACCCAGCACTCCAGTTGTGTCCTCACCATCACTGTGGGGAGGAGAAGGCTCACCTCCCTCCACCTGCTGGCAATGCTCCTCCTGGTGCAGCCAGGGTACAATTAGCCTTTGTTGCTGCAATGGCACATTGTTGGCTCATGTTCAACTTCGTGTTTGACAGGACCCCAACGTCCTTTCTGCTAAGCTGCTTTCCAGCCAGCCAGCCTGCAGTAACTGATGCCTGGGCTTGCTCCTCCCAGGGTGCGGGACTTTGCACTTCCCTTTCTTTATTTGCATGGTGTTCCTGTCAGTCCATTTCTCCAGCCTGTTGAGGTCCCGGGGGTCTGGATGGCAGCACAAACCTCTGGTTTAACAGCCACTCCTCACAGTTTGGTGCCATCGGGAACCTTGCTGATGGTACACTCTGGCCCATCATCCAGATCATTAATTTAGATTAAAACAGGACTGCATCCAGTATTGATCCCTGGGGTACACCGCTAGTTACTGGCCTCCAACTAGACTTTGTGCCACTGATACCCGACTCTGTGCCCGGCCATTCAGTCAGTTTTCAATTCACCTCGCTGCCTGCTCATCCAGTCCATACTTTATCAGCTTTTCTGTGAGGATCTTATGGCAGACAGTGTTAAAAACCTCACTGAAGTCTAGGCAATCAATATCCACTGCTCGCCCTCCATCTACCAAGCCAGTCATTTCATCATAGAAGGTTATCACATTGGTTGAGCATGACTTCACCTTGTTTGATTTTCTTGTTCTTTATGTGCAAATGGTTTCCAGGATCAGCTGCTCTATCACCTCCCCAGGGATCGAGGGCAGGCTGACCATCCTGTATTCCCCTAGGTTGTTGCCCTTCTTGAAGATGGAGGTGACATTTGCTTTCCTCCAGTCCTCAGGCACTTCTCCCAGTTGCCACGACTGATCAAAGGTTATTGAGAGCGGCCTCACAGTGACATCAGCCAGCTCCCTCAGCACTTGTGGGTGCCCCCACCATGGCCCACAGACTTATGCATGTGCAGTTTTCTTAATTATTCTCTAACCTGATGCTCTTCCACCAAAGGGTATGTCTTCCTTGCTCCACACTTTCTGCCTGGTCTCTGGGTCCTTACGTTTCTGAAGATGTTCCTGACGTCTTTAATAGTAAAGACTGAGGCAAAGGCGACATTCAGTACCTCAGCCTCTTCCATGACCTGTGTCACCAGGGCCTCTGCCCTATGTAGCAATGGGCCCACATTTTCCCTAGTCTTTCTTTTGCTACTTGTGTACTTATAGAAACCCTTACTGTTGCTTTTGACACCTATCATTAGACCCAACTCCACTTGGACTCTAGCTTTCCTAACCTCATCCCTGCATTCTCAGAGAGCATCTCTATATACCTCCCCAGTTACCTGTGCCTGCTTCCACCTTCTACATAGTCTCTTTTTACATTTGAGTGTTGCTAAGAGCTCCTTGTCCATCCATGCAGCCCTTCTAGCTTGTTGCTGGAATTCCTCTTGTTGGGATGGACTGCTGTTGAGCTTGAAGGAGGTGATCCTTGAGTATCAAGCAGTTTTCTTGCATCCCCATTCCCTTCAGGTCCTTAACCCATATCACTCTTTCAAGCAGATCCTCATGAAGAGGCCAAAGCCTGATCTTCTGATGTTCAGGGTTGTGATCTTAATTTTTGCCCTACTCCCTCCACTCAGGATCCTGAGCAGGTCACTGCAGGCAAGGCTGCTTTCCACCTCCACATCACCAACATGTTCTTCCTTGTTTGTGAGTATGAGGTCCAGCAGAACACTTCTCTTTGTTGGTTCCTCTGTCGTGCGGGTCAGGAATTTGTCACCAATACTCTCCAGGAACCTCCTAAATTGCTTCTGCCACACAGTGTTGTCCCTCCAGCTTACATCAGGATGGCTGAGGTCCCCACTGAGAGCCAGGGCATGCAAACGTAAGGCTACTTCAAGCTGTCGAGCTGTCTCCTTGGGCAATTTTTTCATATCAGTAAGATCATTCATGTTATGCACTTCCACAAAATCGAACTTAAGATATCCATTTGCATAAGGAGATGCTGCACAAAGCATACAACTCATTTATACTGAATGAAAGACATTTATGCTGAATAGGAAGGTTCATTTATATTATATAAAACAGCTAATACTGCAATTAATTAACTTATAATCTCATCATCAAATTCAAAAGTAATGGAATCACAAAACCCCCCAAAGTTCTTCTGGTTTCATAGTTCTCTCTGTGACAGAGCTCTGAACGTAAGTGCGACAGAAGAATCTGGAGGGATTTCTTTCAATGTTGAGAAAGAAGTTTTGTTTTAGCATCACATTATCAAATGAAATCAAGAAGCTGAAAAAACTACTACTGTCAAGGCTCTACCATACAGCAATATGATTTGAAAGACAAAGATCTGTCTCTCTAAACGTAAAGGAAAAAGAAAAGACAGTAAATAGCAGAGTGACTGACACAGTGGACTTCCTAAGCCCACTTTCTCCCTCCCTCCCTCCCTCCCTTCGCAGCCTCTCAGATGCCCTTTCTGTCCATACTCCCTCTATCCCTTCCCAGTCTCACCTTTCTCTCATATGTTCCCTCCTGACCCACTTCTAGTCTCCTCCACATCCCCTCTTCCTTTTCCCTCAGTTTAGCTAGCACTTTTGGAAATACAGTCTTCACAAAAATCTAAGCAGGCAACAAGCAAAAAAAATGGTGAAGGCCCAACAGATATTTTCATCTTATATTCTTTTCTTCCCACTCTTCATCCTTCTTCTCTATTGAGATTGTATATTTTTTGTATCTATAGGTTTCTAGCTATGTTTCTGTGCAATCCTTTAGGCAAATACATATGACAAACTACTACTAATCCTGAGAAATATAACTGGAATGTAAAAAAGACACCAAATAAAACCGCTATAATTAAAACACACTGAAAACCAGGGTATGCCAAGGTACGTGATGAAGGCAAACTCCTTTACTCTAACTAGATCACAAGATATTTTAATATCTAACAGGACAGCCTTGCTATTGCTTTGGTTTCTGACAGGTCCGATACTCAGTAGATCATTTTACTTGATTCATTCTAATGTTGCATTTCGGCCAGCAGCACCAGGCAAAATTACATTCTCACCAGCTCATTCCCAGAGAACGCTGATAATCAGTGTCTTGATGTATCTTGATACAGTCCCAAAAATCCTGTTTCAACAGTGTTCTATGGAATAAAAGTGGAGGGGCAGCTTCCTTTCCTGTAATTTTTCAAGCAATCACCCTGACGTTCTTCATAGAATATTGCACTTTTTTTGGCTATCAAAAAACCCCCAAATAATCTGGGCTCCAGTCTTCTTATTGTTAATGAAAAACTACAAATTAAAAGTTCTGGCAGACAACTGAAGACCAGACACCATCTTTCAAAGCTCAGCACTCATCGTTGTGCTGATCCCTCTTCCTTTGACTCCTTCCTGCACACTTGGGATTCTGGGCACTTCTGGCAAAGCCCAGATGTTCTCCTCATCCACAACCAAGGACGCTGTAACAACATCTCTTGTGTAAGAATCGAATCTGTGACAATGAAACTGCCAACACGCTAAGATGCACTGCAATATGTTCAATTTGAAAATGCTTCTAAAATACACTAAATCTTCACATCTGGATGCTGGAGTTCAGTTGAGCTTTATCCTCTCAAATTAGTCCTCCTGCCCTCACTGAGGCAGTAGGAGAAGTTTGCTGTGACCGATGATCCTCAAACCTTCAAAGCTTGCTATGCCACCCAGCTCAGGGCAACCAACTTCCATTCTTTTTGACACCAAGCGATCTCTGTGCTGAAAAGCCTACCACATTTGTGCATAGCAGGTTCAAATGTATAGGCTAGAAAGACAAGGGGGCATTTCTTTTCTCATTTCTATATGCTTATGCCGTCTCTCCCTCTCTCCCAGAGACTAAATGAGACAGTAGACTGAAGACAACTAGCCAGCCAAAAGTAAGTCTCACCACGTCGGTGAGAGGCAAAAATATGGTGGGGATGTGGAAACAGCCTGTGTTGAGCCCCAGGACAGAACTGGAAAAACTCTCTCACTCTTTTCTGGATGGACTACAGCTGGCTTTAGTCACAGGAAAAACAAAACAAACAAAAATCCCTAAAACACTCTACTCTGCCTGTAATGCTGGCAGTTACACTACAGTAGAATAATTTCCTATTCAATGCAGAAAAACTAGTCAAAAAGTGAAAAAAAACACAGTAATAACCTAAGGAAATTATCAACACCAACCAGAAGTTTTTAATTTTTAAGTATTAGAATCATAGAATCGTTTTGGTTGGAATAGACCTTGAAGATCATTAAATTCAACTAGCACTGACAAGTTACCACTAAACCATGACCCTCGGCACCCCATCTACATCGTCTTTTAATTACCTCCAGGTTATGGCAACTCAACCACTTCCCTGGGCAGCCTGTTCTGATGCTTGAATATTCTTCATATTCTTTTAAAAAACAGAAAACTCCTACATTAATAGTAGAATCTAAATGCCACTTTACTGAATAGCTGAATGAAAATGCTAATGAAGATAAAGCTGCCATAGTTTATAATTAAAAGATTTACACAGGAAGACAGAGATAAACATGCAGAAAATAGGTAAGCCTGAGTGGCACAGCAAAGCTCCTCCATTTTGCAGTAGTCTTATTTCTAAATTATCCTTCATGACCAAGATATTACTGAGCAATAAGAATGAGGAGAAATAATACCAAGGAACTAATCTGAGCTCCACACACTGAAGTTTCTGACGTTTTCCCTCATCTTCCCTCTTTCTCCTAAATTCATTCAATGACCGTTAACTTCTGCTTTTCACCAACTAGACCATAAAAATCATTCCATTTCTTCTTTGATGAAGTATATTAGCTTCCAAACATACTTGTACTGGTATTCCTGGAAAAGTTAAATCTGCTAGTTATTTTTACCTGCAATATTCACACTAAATTGAATCTTCATTGAAAAAAAATCAGCAAATTCTGTCTTTTGACTTTAGCAAACTGCAGCGTATTCCTTTTAATTGTCAGAACATCAACACCAGCTACAAGAAATCATGTAACAGTCCTGCTCTGCTGTTTAGTTTCCCAGTCCTGACCCACATCTCTCCCAGGTAGCGTTGCCTTTCTTCCCTTTCTTCAGGGAAGCAGACTGGGCCAGACAGCCTGCAACCTGTGTTTTCCATGGGTGCCGTATGTTCCATTTCCCTCAGCTGGCAATGAAGAAGTAGCTGTGCTTGTTAAGAGATTTGTAAGCAAATCTCTGTGGGCTGCAAGCACTTCAGAGATAATCCAGGCTTGCCATTCCATTACGCTAAACTGGGACTACATATCTGACAGAACAAATGCGTGTTTAAGGAAGCAGAACGCAAGGTACGGTCATATCTTTTCTTTGAACCAAATTTCCCCATTTTCCTGGATTTCTCAATCCTCACAATAGATATGAACCAGCTTTCAGCATGGAAATGCATTCTCTTAATTTATGCTTCATATATTATTTTTAATTTATTTCAAAACTCCCATTTTCTACTAAATAAAAGGAAACAGTGAAACAGCTTCCAAATGGAAAATCTTTTGCTGCTGCAGGATGTCTCAGGTTATGTCAGTAACAGTTTATATTCTTGGTGTTGTGTGTGTAATAGGAAGTACTGTAACAAGCAGGAACAAAAATTAAACACAAGAAAAAGCTTGTTTAAAACTGACAAAATCCATCAGACAACAAGAACTCCAAATACATGTTCTTGTCTTGCTAGACTATACTCTGTTAGTTGTTAGCGGAAGGAACAGGTCCAGTGCAAACACAAGTGCCAAAACAAACTAGTTAAGTAAGTGCCTCATCTACCATAAATGACTAAATGTCAACCAGTCTCATCCTTTGAGTTTCATCTCTGTACAAAGTTAGCCTTGATAACTGCTATGAAGACAACTATTTCTTTTATTCAGTGGGAGGACAAACTTTTTTTTCACAAATGTTCATCACAGCACTTTGAAACTGACTGTAAATTAATCATAAAATCTTTATAATCCTGAATACCCCCATTATCAATAACAGTAGGAAAAAAACCCTAACAACTAACGCTGCTGTTAATGTAGTTCCTGAAATCCAGATCTGACTTCTAAAGGCAGAAGCCTCCCAAAACCAATAGAAGTGATGCATGGCTTTGGTTAGGGAGATGGAATTCCTTCCCTGCACTGTCATAACAGACATGTCAAAGCCAAGTGTCAGTGCTCAAGGAGTCGCTGCCATGGTGTAGAGAAAGGCAGGGGTGGAGGGGACGGCTCCAGTGCTGCTAAGTCAGATGCTTGTACTTGTTAAGGACAGTGAATACCTATGACTTCTTACATTAAAAACTTAGGCTGTCACAGCAGCTACTTAGCAACTTCTAAACATTTTTAAAGCATTTAGAACCAACAGGGCACACAAGTTATTAAAGCTGGCAAATACATGACTGCACTTCACACCACCACTTCTCAGTTTGCTTAGCAGATGCAATGCCCCCCTCACTTTTTTTTTTTTTTACGTGCAAAAAAGCTGTAATCTCAGCACTTCCTCTCTCCTTTCTACAAGTTCAGTGACACCAGCACCCACCTTCTGCATTGTACAGAAACACGGCAAGTAAAGTCGATCAGCAAAACCTTCCCACTTGGCAAGGCAAGCCTCCACTACCACATCTGCCAGAGCCAAGCAGAATATAAGGTCCACCACGTGTAGCGTACCAGCGTGGCAGTAGCTCCCTGCTCCCAGGACACCTGGAAGTTACCACCACTAAAATGTTATGTGCACCTCCTTCATTCCCCATCCATGTCAGACAGTGATTTTGAGTATGTGCTCAACCTTTCATCTCCTTGTTTGCTGCTTTCCCTACTCTTCCAGACTATTTTAAAACTAAAAACAGAAAGAAAAGCCTAGACGGAATCTAGTACTATCAGGAAACACAAAACTTGCAATGAAGAATTACAAGAACCATGATAATGTGCTCTCTTTACCTACAAGGGAAAGATGTCAAGAACACATCGATAATTTTTTTAACAAGGCAGAAGGAGAGAAAGTTGTTCTTTACATAGCTACAGCTACACATGCCATTGGTACAGAGGCAAAATAGGAGTGACAGCATAGGACAAGTGTTTTTAAATTCAACTACGGATGACAATTATGCTGTTATAGGATAGGAGCTTATAAATAAAAGATTAAAACAAAACCCCACCATACCAGGCAGTCTAGCTAGAATCTGAAAGAAACTTTATGTAGACAGCAGCTAAACACTTTGTATCCATAAGCAGCATTAGATGTGTCCAACAAGCTCCTCCGTGTCCTTCCAGCAGTGCTGGGAGCAGATCTTTCCAAAAACAAGGTGAAACACAATCAAGACACTCATATGTCCTGTTCATTGCTTATATTGTCTGCACTAATTAAACCAGCTGTGGAGACAGGAGAAAATTTGGAAACCAGGTTTGAAATCAGAAGCCATAATGCACTTCTGCCTCACTAGGTAAGGACAGCAAACGCTCCATGCACAGCAGCCATCCCTATTCTTTTAGGGTAGAAGTCAGACCACCAGTGAAATACAAACTACTTCAGTGACACGCGAATGGCGACCGCAGAGCTGAACATCATCAGCCTTCTGCATGTGTATTTGGCACAAACCCGAGAGAAGGTGTGGGGGAACCTGGACAAGCCCTGTGATACGTGGGACAAAATCAAAGCCCCAAGGTACTCACAAGACAAAAAGCAGAAGCAGGAGATCAGCAGCTCTCAGCATTCACAGACTTTGAACTTTATCAAAAGACCAAATTGAGGCCTAGTCTAAACACTAATCTACCAACACTTCCTCAGAACTACACAAAAGTTTTGCCAGGTTGTCTTATAAACAAGCAAGCACTCGATTTAAATAGAAGTTTCCCACCAAACTTTAACAGTCTAACTACCAGGATCACTCTCTTTTCCCCCCATGGAGGATGGAGCCTAACTGCTTCTGAAGAAGCAGAGCAATTTAGGACCCTAAGTTCTCTTGACTTTATATGAGACTTAGACACTTGCCTGAAATCACTTTTTTAAAAAAAATAATCTACCACTAATTACTCCTGACTTGTCTTTAAATCAAAAGTAAATCCCACCTTGTACGATCCAATAATATATTGCTCTAATACATAAATTGCAAATTGTTTTTCTAAAATCTTTTATGGTATTATCCTTAACTAGCCAGACCTTAAATTACCACTCTGTGCTGCTGAACATAAGGAGGCTAATTTGCTGTTGCCACAGTTATGTTTTCTTTCGCTTCCAAAAAGAGAGAACACTGATTCCAATCCCCACTGAGGTCCTGTGCAGGGAACTCACAACTCTGTTATGGGTAGTTGTATATAACTCTGAGAAAAGATACAAATTCCCATTTCAGAAGGAATACTTAAGTATTTACAAAGGCCAAAGAACTTTATTAGACTGCTTATCAAATTGCTGATAAATAATGAATTTGCCATCCGAAATGTTAATCTGAAATGAAACAATCTTTAAAATACAAACAAAATTGTTCTCAATGCATTTCTTCTAACTTTGCTGCCTTATATACAAAGATACAAAGCAGACAAACACTATTGGCTGTGAAATAACCTTCTGGAAGGTCATTCACAGTCATCTTGGTCATTTTTTGATCTCCCACAGCTTTGAACCATTAAATTATACTGCAACTGAGCAAGGTTTACTGACACAGTCTTTGAATGACAAATGCAAACACCACCTGAATTTCAGTCATTCAGTCTCAACTACCAACTTTGTTATCTGTGGCCCACTAAGGGCAAAATAGAGTTACAGCCATCCTCTCCTCTAACTTCACATCCTAGGGCCAAAGTATCTCCAAATCTTTTAGGGTCGCTCTGCTGTTGCGGAAGTAGAAAGCAAGCAGCAACTCCTTAAGTCTGTAGCATCATCAAACACCTTGAACTAGGTATCTTCGGTGTGGTACTTGGCAGTAGCATATGTTAAAAGCTTATGTCTTGCAAAAGCTTAAACTAAGAAGAGTAGGAAATCCCTTACAAATTTGCCAAAGAACAGGGGAAGTTTTGGAGAACTTAACTACTCACATGTCATCTGCAGTCACTAGAGATGCAAAGACAATTATTAATCATTTGTGATGGGGACTATATAATAGGATTTTTAAAAGGCTTTAGAGTTTTTAATAGAATATTTTGTAAAATAAACTTTTCTTAAAAAAAAGAATCTATTTTTGCCTAGGTTGTGACAGAATCCAACCAACTGAAAGAGAATAAATTACAGAAACCCATAAACGACAGTTTGATCTGTGGACAGACTGGGTCTAACTTTTTGACAATTCAAACAAGAGTTTTCCTCATGTCATTGAATAACATAATATTATATTTTGAGCTAAGAAATTCACTTGGTGAGGGAGCTTTAAATTTGTGGGCTTATATCTGATGTTTCAACTCTATTTTTCAAACTCTGTGCTCCCCAAGTACCTAACACATCACAGTATCCCATAGTAAGAAATGCTGCAACTTCACATAAATAACCAAAGGTTAAATATACTTGATCACTTTTCGTGTTCCAGGACACAAGAACTATTTAAAGAACTATAGCAACATCTTATATTCAGGGGAGAAGTCTAATATGAGAAGGGTGGCTGTGACAAAGATGTTTCCTGATCATACACACTTTTGAAATTTAACTTGGAAGCAGAACAGGAAAACAAATTAACAAAAAGTAGCCTAACTATAGAAAATTATGCTGAATATTATCTAGTAAGCACAATGTTATTTACTAAGGATTACTAGGTTACTTTTCACAAGTACGTTTGGCACTGGTGATTGCAAGAAAGGGTAGAACTTCAAGAAAAGGTACAAGCATCTCTAAATTGTCACATTTACCAGCATTGAATGGGATGGCACAGAACTGTTAAGGTTTACCTGAAATAAGCTCTGTCTGATAAACGTGGTATCTTTGAGAGATCTACAATTTGGAAAGTAGTGGAAAACCTGATGCACTAGAAGGCTGTGCTGCCATTCAGAGGTACCTCAACAGGCTGGAAAACTGGGCCAACAGGAACCTCACGCAGTTCAACAAAAGGAAATGCAAAGTTCTGCACTTGGAAAGGAGCAACCTTAGGTACTGGTACATGCTGAGGGATGACCATCTGGAAAGCAGCGTGACAGAAAAGACCTTGGGGATCCTGGTGGACGCCGAATTGAACACAAGCCAACAGCCTCCTGAGCTGCATCAGGAGGAGTGCGGCCAGCAGGTCATGGGAGGTGATTCTTCCACTCTAATCAGCACTGGTGAGACACATATGGAGTACAGGGTCCAGATATGCGCTCCCCATTAAAACAGATACAGACATACTGGCATGAGTCCAGCAGAGGGCCCCTAAAATGATGCACCTCTCATGAGGAGAGGCTGAGAGAGCTGGGACTGTTTCCCATAGGGAAGACTAATCTCATGGGGGTCTTATCAGTGTGGATAAATAGCGTATAGTAAGAGTAAAGAAGATGAAGCTAGACCCTTCTAGTGGTGCCCAACAACAGGACAGGAGGCAATGCAGACATATTGGAATGTAAGAAATTCTGTTTAAACATAAGAAAACACTTTTTTTAATGTGAAGGTGAAGGAACTTGCAACCAGTCTGTCCAGGCAAGTTGCCTCTGTCTTTGGAGGATATTCAAAACATAACTGGACACAGTCTTGGGTGGCCTGCTCTAGGTGAGCCTGCTTTGAGCAGAGATGCGGACAATACAATCTCCAGAGGTCTCTTCCAACCTCGACAGCAGTGGGGTAGGAAGAATCTGGAAGCTGACTGAAAACCTGTCCCCAGAAGCAGGGTCACCTCGTATAAAACTCCCATTGAGCCAAAATAATACTGAGCTTGAAAAAGCTATTTGGGCCACAAAGAGGACAAGGGAAGAACCTGAACCCCACCAGTCTTGTACAGCTTTGGGAGATGGACAGAATAGGATCTTATCCAGAGAAGTGATAACTAAATGGAAACAGTCTCCTAAGAAGCTGAGTGGGATCAAAGCACAGCTGTTGCGCATCCAGTTCTGCATACCACCCAAACTTAGTGTAGAATTTTGGACCACAGATTGCAGATGTTCTGTCATTCTCCTACAGATTTTTTTTTTTTAATTATTATTAGCAGTACCGTTTAGTTACTGATGGTCAAAAAAGGCTAGAAGTACTGACTTTATATCAGAAAAGATAGCAGGTAAGCATTTTGGAGTATGCCAGTAAGATTATGGATTGCCAGAAACAAATTTTGTGGATAGTCAAAGAACAAAATACAAACAAAAAAACCCCAACTCCCACATACTAATTTTAACTGCCAGTTATGAAGACTGTCCTCATCCTCCACTTTTTTTGTTCTCCCTGAATCAGCAGCTCCACAGCTTTCTTTTTTAAATATTATTGAGAAAGAGGAGGTTAATGGGGAAAAAACATCTGCGTGTATGTATGCATATGCACACACACAATACATACAATTGTACATACACATGTGCCTTTTTTTTCATGCCTTAATTTCTGTCCGGTTACCTAGGAAAAGCATCTGAACCAGACCTACACATCACCAAAATTCTGTAGCACAGCAACAGAAAGAAAAAGTGAACTAATTCAGGCTGGTGATAATCCGATCTTTCCTAGTTTTGCTGTTTCAGGGAGCTGTTAAAAAAAATAAATTTGACTCTAAGAGACACACTTCTCAAACCTCCTGTCTCTACCTCCAAAATCTCTGATTTGAGACCAAAATATTTTCCCAGCCCCAGAGGACCTCATCAGTGCACCTAAAGAACCAGGACCCAATCTGGAGCAGATCAGATCCAGAATGGTATCACTTACTAAATGCAATTAATTCCCAGCTAGTCTTCACTGAATAATGCCACGCAGTCCTTCAATGGGCATGTAGGTATCAAAACCAGAGCTTTTGCAGTGGATCTGACATTAGCCACAGTCATTTGCTATTACAGTTCCTTGACAACAACTCTGGTTTCTCCAAGGGGCCAGAACCACATGCTGCTGCATGCCTGCCCAACCATCTGCAACCACTTACGACCATAATATCCCTCACCATTTCATAGACCTTTTTAGATTTAGAACCCAGCAGGTGCTGCCACAATGTCAAGTTTGATCACTATATTAAACTGTATAAGACTTGTACACACTCAGTTAACGCTTACCATCTTTCCCTCAGGCTAAAGCGTCCCTCATACTTGCGCTGTTCTCCACAGCTGCAAACACCAAACACATAGTCATCCCATGTGTTTTAGGTTCAAACTTTTGAGTTCAGACTTAGGCTTTGAATCTACAACAATTACCAAACCTCAAAAAAAGCCAGGATCTTGTAGAGCATAACAAAGAAGTAGAGTTTAATGCTAGGAACCTAAGCAGAAGCCAAAAACCAGCTACCGGTACTGAACCCTTCTTGAGCTTAATTTTAACAGCTGAAAGCCCTCACGGAACACTTGTATTTATTATGTGAATACTAAGATTAATGCTGAGTGATGTGCAAACTTACACCATAGCCAAGAAATACTGCTATATTTTGAAAGGGAACTGTTTTTCGGGGCACTCAGGAGGCTGAAGAACTTCTTAAAAGATTGTCAGCATAAGAAGAAACTATTACAAATTTCTTGGGGGACTTTAAAAGGTGGCTATATCCAGTAACACGTAAATACAATAATATAAATCCATTTAAAATACAATAATTTACACCCGTGTAAACTAGCAAAAAAAATAAACAAGATTTGGGCTCATGAGCTTAATCAAAACCACTGCAACCTGAAAACAAAACGGTTATTATTAACAGTTGAATTCAAAGGGCAAAGCAGTAGATGCCCCCCACTCCTCCCAAAAAAAGAATAAAAGAACTTACAGTAAAAATAATCTTTTTCTACTCTGGCTCCCAGAGAACATAAACATATGTCAACAAGTTAATATTTGCCTTCCTGTGGCTGTTGTATTAAACTGAGCACAGCTGGATGGATCTTATCAAAGAGACAAAGAGATGAATAAATCAGTGCTCCGGAAACACAGAGTTTTAATCCTCCTTAGGAAATTACTATAACTCAGATCTAGAGGTTATGGTTTGCAGTGAAGAAAAATACAGCCTCCAGACCCATACAGGCCCTTACGGTTACATACAGTAAGTCCATAGCTAACCTTTTCAATATACATTATGTATAGCACTTAAGAAACAACTACAAAACCCTACTCCAGACCCAGAAGAAACAGAAAAATAGAAACAGAAAAAACAACAATTTAAGAGACAAGATAAATTCGGTAAAGATTATTTCTGCCGTCATTTGCCAGGGTGGTAGAAATGGTTTAATGGGTGTCCCATCAAAAAAGAGCAGTCATAAAGGAGTAGCCAGTTCAAAAAGCTAGTCAACCAAAATTGTTTTGAGAAAAATCATACTAATGTCTGAGGCAGGTATTTTCTGTAGCTTCTAAGTAACCTGAGTTACAACTATGTCATCTAATCAAAGCAGCCTTCATAGGAGTTTCTGAGAATATTTCAAAGATCTTTTTGACACCTAAGAACAATTCTTGAATTAAATATTTGTAATTCATGAGCATGAAAAAATATCTCCACGCAAGTCCCTGAATTGCACATGTGAACACAGAATACATCCTAGACAGATGAGTTTCTCAAAGCAAAAATTGATAAAAATATGTACTTTATTCCAGCATGTAACCACACAATTACTCTTAGCAATGGTAAATTACGAGGTAAAACAGGTATTAGTTAGGGATTGCACTCTACGTCCAAACCATACTCAGCACAGTGGAAGCCACTCAGCCGCTTTAACAGATGCTAGCGATCTAGGCTCTACCCTAGATAAACTGCCATCCTAAGATTTTACAGGCCCTCGATTCCTTTGCATGGGAAATTATGATTTAACCCTGGGGACAGACTGCCAGTACGCAGGTCAGCTGGTAATTCTAAGTGACACATCTGCTCCCTTTCTTCTTTCTCTTAGCAGTAAGAACTGAACTTTTCAGGTGTCATTTTAACAGCAACCTGCCAATACAGCTGTGCTGGGAGGTGACTGTACACGTGCAGATGGCAAGAACCGGCAGGTAAAGCACTGAGAAAGAATTTAAAAGTCTTGACACTGTAAAAGTTATCAAAGAAAAAAATAATTTAATAGCCAGTGAAAACTCACAGTGAAATAAACTGCATTCATGTACTGAAGTTTTCACACTGCTCTGTAACAGAGGGAGGAAAAAGAAAGAAAAAGGAAAACCTACAGTACACTAATAAACATGCAGAGTAAAGGTCTGGCAACTCTGCACTATGGGATTGGCAGGAACTCCTCCCAAACATAGGTTTGCAAACTCCTTGTCTTGACATCCGTTATGCTAGCATTTAAGAATTCCCACTGGAAATTAGGACCCCTATGTGTCTGTCAAGTAAGAGATACCAGCTCCTGCTCGAAGGTCACACAGCACCGTGTCACAGAAGGTGCTACCTCAGAAAAAAAACACAGGCTGACACGTGGCTTTCAGATTGTGAGGTAACAATAAAACGAAGTTAAGCATTAAAAGCTTCCTGCTTGGGTAATCGATGCCAAGTTTTTATACAAAACACATTTTCATTTCAAACACAAAGCTAGGAATCGTGAAATGGACATGTCACAAGGGCTAAAATGAATTATCTGGCCTTTCCTACCAAAGGAAATGTATCAGGTTGGGAACTTATTTGCTTTTCAAAATATATGATAATGGATAAGCACTCTGCACCATTACCTTGGAAATCTTTAGGTCGAAAAAGTATTTACTAGTAAGTTTAAAAGGAAAGGCTTATTTTGTGACACATATTTTTATTTACTTACAGTGTTTTGCTTTTCAGTTAGTGTTGCATGCAATTTCCTACCAGTGGCTAACTACAGATATTTCCAAGAAGCTCTGCATAAATTTCTAATGCTTTTTCAGCAAAAGATGGGGACAAATACAAATACTAGGAAAAGTAATCACATTGGAAAGAAATTAACTACAGGAGACCCGGGACTAGCAGTGGAATCACAAAACGTTACAAGTATGTAATACATCCGGAAACCCATTCTTCCTTTTTTTTTAAATGTTATTTTACAAAAATTCTTTTTTTCCAGTGCTTCCAGTTTGAAGATACCTTCATTTGCTATCATATAAGCTATAAGCTATTTAAGCATTAGCTCAGCATTGAGAAATAAAAACATGTCATTGTTAAACTAACACTTTCATAGTAGAAATGGTTATTTCAGTACTGAGGAGCATTACCACTGAGGAACCCAAACAGAACCTCTGTATTGGGTTTGCATGGCAAGGTTTTAGTAGAGAGGTGGCTTCTGTGAGAAGATGCCAGAAGCTTCCCCTGTGTCCAAAAGAGCCAATGCCAGCTGGCTCCAACATGGACCCACCGCTGACCAAAGCTGAGGCCATCAGTGACGGTGGTAGCTGCTCTGGGACAACATATTCAAGAAGGGGAAAAAACTGCTGCACAGCAGCAGCCTGAAAGAGGGGTGAGAATATGTGAGAGGAACAACTCTGCAGACACCAGGGTCAGTGAAGAAGGAGAGGGAGGAGGTGCTCCAACCACCAGAGCAGAGATTCCCCAGCAGCCTGTGGTGAAGACCATGGTGAGGCAGGCTGTGCCCCTGCAACCCACGGAGGTCCACAGTGGAGCAGATATCCACCTGAGGACTATTCAATCACCTGGAAAAGGACACCTTTTTAAAAGGACATTTGAGAAAACAAAAGCAAAATCACAGCTAATGAAGTTGGCCTTCATGTTTTGCCTTTAATTTAGGAGAATGTATACTTAATTTGTATTACCTGAGTTAAAGAGGCCTCAAATTTAATTTTCCTAAAACAAAACTTAAACAAGGCACTAAACACATTATCAAATCTTGTTCCTTTTTTCTTCTTTTTTTGGACAAAACCCCTCTCATGGTTTAACCCCAGCTGACACTCCTGCAGTTCTCCCAGAAGGGCAGGGAGAAGAGGGAGAAAAGGAAAGGCAAAAAACAGGTGGGTTGAGATAACTACAGTTTAATAGAACAGTAACAGAAAAGGAAAATAACAATAATAATAATAATGACAAAGGTCACTCTCACCACCTGGTGAATTGGCACCACCCTGAGTGGTGATTGTGGATTTGCCGCCCCCCGCCCGACCAACCCCTATTTACATACTGAACATGATCTTTGTGGAACGGAATATTCCCTTGGTCATTCCATTGTTCTGTCTATGCTCCTTCTCAGCATGTATGAAAAGCTGGAAAGAGGCCTTGGAAAATATAGACATCCCCTTAACACAACTAAAACAATATGCATTGTTGACAGTTCCTTCACAGGAATCACTAAAAGACAATTAACTCTTTCCCAGCTGAAACCAAAATAACCCCACAACTTTAACAGACCTGAAACATGAATATTGCTGTGCTAAGCACAGACTGGACAAAAACTACATAATTATCTTTTTACCATTTAACATATTTTCACATGTCTTTTGATAATTCTTGCTCTAAGCATATATGTTTTAAGTGGAAAATGCTCCCTCTCTGTGATCTGTTTTCAAGTCATGCATCAGTGAAAAATTTGCAAACAGAAGTGATGGAAAAATCATTTCGAAGTTTTCTATGCTGCAATTATTAATCTGGGTTAAATACCCAACAGTGGGAACTGGAATGTCCAAGAAATTGCAATATCATTCTATGATTCTGATATAAATAAACACAAATTTTACAGCTTTTTCATAACAGGCTGCCATACGTTGGCACATTCATTTTTCAACTCTATCTTACAGTACTTTTAGCACTGATATTGCAAACTGCTTTCCATAGGAACTGATGGAAGACTTCGTAAGACACAGTATTTCAGATAAACAAAAGCAGATTACTATCCCTATTTAAGAAAGAAACAAAGAGATACAGTCAACAGTCAAACATCAAGCAACGTACTTGAGAAGTAGAAAAGGGCCCGGGTAGAAAACCACACTCTGCTAGGCATACCGAAAAGTTAGCTTACTGTTTCAAGAAACGCTGCAAATGAAGTTATATCTACAAAATCTTCATCTAAATTTACAGAGAATATTATACATGTAGCAGATGTGAGGCAAAGCATAGTAACTACAGAAAAGCATTAAGATACAAGACAGCTCAAAGGCCACTTAACACAAGGTTTAAAATACATAACCAAAAAAATGTTTGTGAGCTACTGCTAAGTTTCAGCAATTAAGTATGACACAGAATGGAAATTTCAGCGATAAAAGTTATCAATATGACCTAATCTTTCACCTTTTTTTTTTTTTTTGTCATCTGCTAAGCAAAGAAATCAAAATCTTTCTTCAGAGCCCTTTAAAGGCTAGATGAATTTAATGGCTGAAAACAGGAAAGTACCCGGGTAAAACGGACTAGTCGTTACCTGTTATTTACCAGTAATTTCTCTCCTCAGACTTCTTATGTGCTTTATTGTAATCAGATTTTAATTTTAGAATGAGGTTTTATTTACTTTAATCAAATTAACTTTGTTTTTAGCATATTGAAAGTGGCAACCTGCGCAACTTTACACGTTGTCAGCTATGAGGGAACCCCTCTGAGCAGAAACCCAAAAGCATGTTTCGAGTAAGCTTTTTCAGTGCTCAGGTTTATAAACACCTGGACTAACAAGAGTCTTCAGGACACAGCAGCAAGTTGATCACTCCCTCCAAAACAAGCCTTAAAGTAACTCTTAATACCACTCAGGTGGAAAAATATTCACATGAATTTGTAAAGTACTGTAATTAGAAATATGTGGTGCCTGACCGAAAACAGTTAAATTTTTTTTTTCCAGAATTTTCTCTTTCAATGATATTGACCTCAAACCTTACTTTGCAAAGGCAGCTACATGCAATAGTTACTAAAAGAAGTAAAGTTATTTAAAAAAAAACAAAACAAACCACAACCAAAACAAAAACCAAACCAAAAAAAAACAAACAAAAACAACCCAGAAAGAAAAAAAATACAGCAATATCTAAATACATTAAAACAAACTGAACCCAGAGAAAGTAACACAGTCAAGGTAAACTTCCAACATGCTGGATAATACAACATGCATTCTGCATGCAAAGACAGCTCCACCTTTTGGAAAGCTCCATCTTCTGGAAAACAAATTCGAAATCAGTTCTGATCCCTTTCTGATGCTTGCAAATGAAGCTGCATGCTTAATTGACTATCCAAATTAAAAAGATTAAATTAAACACAGTATATTAACATTAAGAAGCGGCAAAATCAATCTCAAGGTCTTTGAAGGTACATTGTAAAAAAAAAATCAGTTTTTAAGGCAACAGGAGCTCCATGGACTCCAGCTGTAGATTGACACGGAGGGCAACACTCCCTCCTCGTCTCCCCTGCCTGTCCGTCCTGAAGAGCCTGTATCCTTCCATTCCACGGTGAATCACGTATCCTTCATACATGGTATTCCCGCACAACAGGGGAGCTGTAGAATGCTGAGCGCTTATTGTAAGCTAGTCCTTGTATTTCGGTTTCGAAGCAGAAAGATACACTACTCGATTTACTTCTTTCAACTAATATTAGGCAAACAAAGTAACTTGTACAAAGAACAGTAAAGTAAATACGGTAAAAGAAAGTAATCTGAAGGCAATCCTAACAAGAATCACTTTGCAGTTAACAGAAGATTTAATAGCATTATCATAAAAATATAATTGTTCATTTCTTCATTCTTTCTCTTTCAGAAGAGTAAATATGATTACATTATACTACTCACTAACCTCCCTTTTAAGTAAAACAATAATTTCAGAAAATTCTAATTTTGCTGTGCCTATTATATTATTATTTCCTTTGGAAACAAGGCCAGATGGGATGAAATGAATAAAATATTAAATTATCTTCCTTGATGATAGCAGTCACAGATGAAAAACAATTGCGTTTTCTCCCTCATGCTGTTCTGTTGCTTTCTTCAGGGAACATGAAGAATGAATATTAGCTATTTCAGAAAATGACAGTGCACCAAAAAGACAAAATGGTCACAGTAAGACGCCACTTTATAGAAGAATTGCACCAATGCCACTTTATTCCTTTCAGCGGATTATCTTTTTGGGACCTTACAGGTAGCCAACATTCTCAACAGATCGTGTCATCTCTTCACTGCTAATCTCTCCCCTCCCAGAGTAATAATACCACATGGGTTTTGTATACCAGGTAATATAAAACCAAAGGCAACAAAGACGTGTCATCCTCTCCCTCCTCAAAACATCATGCTTGTTCTATCTCACAACAACTGCTACTAGATGTCTAGTAACTGCTATCCCTTTGAACATTTCACAAGAAATTCTCTGACACTTTGGTAATGATGGCTTCAACTAGAAACACAACACTTAAATTCTCCCAAAATTAAGCACAGAGCATACTAGAGTTGGAAGTGAAGACAAAAAATGGTTTTGGCACAAAGCAGTGGCATTTAATGATCATTTTGCTAAACTTCCAAACAAAGGAATGTTATCTCAATACAATCCTTAAAACATTTAAAACTGAATAATGATAATGTAAAGAGAAAGATTTAAACTGCTCTATTTAAAGAGCAGAAAGGCTGCTTTAATTAAAATGAATTATCATTCGATAGCTTCAACATACCTTTCTCAGAAATAAAATCCAGTTCAACTAAAACGACTGTCTTGACACGCATACTGATGGGTAAAAATCTGAGCAAAGGTTTGAGTGTATTACTTCAAATTATGCTTGGTTTTCCTACCCAGCATGTTCATCCAGGGACCAGTCTACCTTCAGCCCTGCAGAAACAGGTTCTCAATATTAAAGCACACTGATTTTTTAAAAAAAAGGATGCTACCTCGATCCAATTATCTGTAATGAGATTCAGAAATAATCAAGAATGAAAATGTATTTGTACACTGGTAGAGCTGTTCTTACATATGCTTATATTATCTCTGGGCATCATGATGTCAGTCAGACACGCACAATCCAAACAGTTTATAAATATTCTACAACTCGCCCATCATGATGAAGCTTGTGGCTACTGAAAGTGATCTGTATCAAGTATTTGCTCTGATTAGCTTCTAAATAAATGGACTATGTCATTTACTCTTAGAAACCACAGTACACAATCTCAAGCCAGAACCAGCACTTGTTCATTGCATCAGTTTTCTCTAGAGTCAATTTTGTGAATCCTGTGTTACCAAACTACTAAAACAAAATGAACTAAACCAAAAAGAATTAACCACACGCAGGTCAAAATATTATTCTTCAAACTAAGATAGCCTTCTCTCTTCACATCTATTCAAGTTACATTAGTTTTGCACTATATCTTCTTGGTATTAATTTTCAAACAGATAAGAAAGAAAAAGAACAAATTTACCAGGCAGATAAGCAGAGTAAATTCTCAGTTTCATAAGATCTGTTCACAGAAGCCAACACAGATAGTAAATACGTGTGACAAAGGCAGGCAGACATCATGGAGGAGGAAGGCTGCAGAAAAGCAAGTAATCACTATCAGATATGTCCTCGTGACTCAGGATATAAGCACTCCTCTAGCGCACATATCCTGGGAAGATATACCAAGAGGCGTTATGGTCATTAATGGTGAGGAGCTGAGGCACAGCAGCAGTATTACACACATCTGTATGTGCCATGAATTAAGGAGTTGCACAGGCTGATGCCTTAACTGTGCCCTCCCAACACCCCCATGGGCTCAGGTACAATTACCCTCACTGATTAACTCGGCTCTGTCTCAGCCCTTAAGGTTTCCACCAGCCTTTTATTCACCACAGACAGATCTGGTCACTGACAGTAATAAAAACAATGCATAAAAACCACATTCAAAATGGAAGAGTAAAATGTTTCCAACACTTACAACCCAGTGAGAGCTACGGCAGAAAACTGACAAACCAACATGCAAATCTATTACTGTGCTGAGAAAAAGATCCTGCTCACTCTAGATGCTCAGTCTTGCCACTTTGATCTTATATTAAATCCAGAGATGTTTATTTTGGATTAATTTATATAGTCTACTGATTTAGATTAACATGGACAGATCTACTAAGGACTATGGTAAGATAGACTCTACTATCACTATTCTGATATGGGTTTAGCTCCTTTGTCTGTATCCTTCTGACTTGTGCAAATTCAAATCGGTTTCATCATAGATGGGTTTCTTATTCCTATGCCGCTACTCAAAAATACTAAGTTGTATTTTACCGAGTCCATGAATGTAAGCAAAAAATTAACCATGCTGACACATCTAGAACTTTCCTGTGCTTCCTGTAGAAAGGTAATGACTTCTTTTAAGGAAACAAAAGGTTGAAAGACACATCTTGCTACTGCAATGAATGCCAGAAAGTGCCTCATCTACCTGAATGGAAGTTCCTGGTTCAATACAGTGCTTCTGTCCACACACTCGAGCTCCTGAGAGAGAAGCAGGTGAAGCAGCTGAGATTGGAGCAGTTGGAAGGTGAGAGTACAGGCTAGGGAAAGGAGAAAAGCCACATTTATGCCACTCCTGCATCATTCCTTGAAGATCTGTTATTTCATAACAAAACAATTGCTGGATGGATAGTAATCCATAATGATCACCTTTTTTTCCTGTCATATAACAGACTAAAGGAACTGCTAAATTTGCCAGACAAGAAGATACATTTTTACTTTTCATTGAAAAGAACTACATGCTTCAAACTACACTTTCTAAAGTATACTTGCAATATATAGATGTACATGGTTACATCCATATTGAAGAAAAAATATTAATTACTACCATAAACAAGTTACTCTTCTTACAGTATTGCATGCACTGGTCCCACCTAGTTCAGAACGAAGTTTTAGTTTGTTTATTGCAACAGGTAGTTTCAAAAAAGGCTTGGTATTCCCCTAAGACCCATGAGTACTGCCACAGGTGAGTGCTTTTGAAAGGTCTCTTCTTTGAAAGTGTGCTGCTTCTTCAACAGGTTAGCAGTCTTTTTGCACAAGGAATTAGTATTATTGCTCCACCTGAGCTTTCCACTACAACAAGCAAATAAAGTACTTTTTACAGAAGGAGAAGCTGACTATGTGCAGCAAGAACTAGCAGATGAACACAGACAGTAGTCAAAGTTACTTTCGCACTTTATAACATTACAGTTGCTTACAATTTTAAACTTGGACTCAAAGATTGTAATGGACAAGTTTCACCTAAAAAAACACCCAATAGCCTCATTTCACTTCATGGCTAATAGGGACATGGGATGTTGCTCTAATTTCTCCATCAAACCTAGGTCTTAAGCTAGCCAAAAGCGCTCCTGAAGAAAAGCAAATCAGAATAAAAGTTACTTCACAATCTTTCAAGACATCAGCAGCACAGATAAAACATTGCACTAGAGGAGTTTTTACAATTTTTGTTTCTTACAAGTATTCACTGTGAAATCCAAAATCGAACGGACATCAGCTTAGACTGTTGCATTAGCCAACCACAGGTGTCCACAAAGGGAACAGGCAAAAGGCAATAGGAAACCAGACATACAGCACTGAGGGCAAGTCAGTGTTTCGGAATTTCATTTTTTTAAAAAAAAAGTTTCGTGTTAAAATCATTTTTGTAATTCAACATTGAGAGCAGCCTCTTTAAACTTAGTTTCTGACCTACGGTTTTGTTCAGTCTTCCTAAAAACTTACTGTTGGAAGCCTGGTTGGTTATTTGGTGAGGTGCATTATGCAAGCAGCTGTACCTTGACCCGCCTGCAGCAGGGACAATGGCACAGTCTCTCCCAAGGGAGTGCTACCTCCCTTGTACTCCCGTGTACTACTCAGTACAGGGTAGCGCTAGCTCACCAGCTCACTGCACGACAGACACGGACTTCCTCCCGCACCGGTTACAGCACGAGAAGCTGTTCCCACACTGGGAGCTTTGACGCCTCAGAGCTTCTGCATCGAGCTGTTTGGGCACGAACCGCTGCCACAGAAAAACACAACTTTCCTAGACTGAGGCTCCTTCACCTTAGTTTAAGATTTTGTCTCAGATGGTTTCAGGTTTCTTGTTTTCTTCCAGCCGCTGCCATGGGTTTAGCTTCCCACCCCGGCCGGTATCCGAACAGCAGGAACTCTGTCGCAGGTGCGCATGGTGTCTGGGTGGAGCAGCAGCAGCTAGAAAGGCTTTAAAGCTGCCAACTTCATCTGCTGTCACCAACACCTCCGCCAAGCCGAACTGACACCAGTGACAGAGCCCTCATTGGCAACGTCGAGCGGCTGGTGTAGGAAACGATGCCTCGGAGGAGACGCCGGGCACAGGGGCAGGTGGCAGGGCCTAGCAGGCTGGCACTGTCTCTCAGCGCTCCTCACCATCAGGCCTTCAACACGGGGCTGGGGACACCAGAGCCACGGACCACCCTGCTCTCCCGGACACGGCCACCGGCCACGTGTGGGGACAGGGCTCGCAGGTCTCTCTCCTTCACCGCGCCCCGCGACAGCATCGCCCTATCTCGCACCACGGCCTCCTCCTCACAAGCGCCGGGGCACGTTCGGGTGTGATGCGGGTTTCTCTCGCAAGGCAGCCAGCCAGGCGGCAACCCTGCCCCGCGCAGGGCTTGGGGAAACCCGCCGCTCCCCCCGGCCCCGCGCCCCGACTTCACACCAGCCGCTGCCGGGCACCGGCAAGGAGACCTCCGAAATCCCACCACCTCCTGCGAGCCACGGGACGAGGTGTCTCCCCGCCTCGGGGCAGGGGATGCGGCAGCCCCCCCGCCCCCGCCTCTGTCGGGCGGTCACTCACCCAGCAGCAGCAGCTTCAGCTCCCGGCGGGCGTCCCGCTTGTCCCGCCGCAGCTGCCGCTCGATCTCGGCGCTGATGCGCTGCGACTCCTTCTCCTCGGCGGAGAGGCAGCAGCCGGCCATGGCCGCGGCCCCCGCCTCCCGCCGCCGGAGGGGAGCGGAGGGAAAAGCCGTCCCCGCCGCGGCGAGGGGCTGCCGCCGGGGGAGGGGGGGGTGCGTCGGGGCCGGGGCGGGCAGGTGCCGCCTTCTCCCGCAGGCGCGGCCGGAGCGGGGCGGGAGCGACCCCCCCACCCCGCCGCGCTGGGAGCCCGGGAAGGGTAGGGGGCGGGGGGGATCGGGAAGGGGCAGCCCGCGGGCTGCGGGTGCTTCCCAGGGGGGCGGGAAGCGAAGGGTGACTTAAAAACGAAACAAAAAAAAAACCACCTCGTACGCACACAAAAGCCCCCAAGGTAACTATAACCAAAACCAGACCAACAAAAACACCAACCAGCCGACAAAACCCAAACGATCCCCAAGCCGCACACACCCCGTGGCTGCCCGCGGAGGGGGGTGCCGGCGGCTGGGGTACCCGCGGGGGGGGGGCGGTAGTGGTGGTGGGTTGGTGACTCTGAGGGGCGACCTGAGGAGTTCGTATTGTAAAATCCCGTATCTGGGGCTTTCTTTCCCTTTTCCCACCTAAAACCTTTGCCTCTCAACAGGGATGGAAGCTGTGAAAGGGAGGGGGACGCGCCTGCCTTTGGTGTCGGCTGGTTTTCATTTTGGAGCGGTTTTTTTTTTGGTTTTTTTTTTTGAATTAGCTGTATTTCACTCCGTGCTTACATAGTTGAATCTAGCATTGAACTCACTGGCTTGTATTTTGTAAGGAATACAACCTCGGAAAGTCTTTCACATCTAAGTCTTGCCGGCTCCAGGGAAACACGCGTCCTTCAGAGCAGCTATAGAGCATTGAGACGAGGCTGCTCCAGGTGCCTTATCCATGTTCTGGGGGCCTCCCCTACCTCATGGTAAGGGAACAGTTGCTTTGCTTTTGCCTGCTACAAGTAGTTCGTCTGTGGTAATACCGGTACGTAGCAATTAGCAGTGCTATTACAAAAGGCACGTTTGGTATTCTGTGATATAGAAAACGCTGATTTACTACAGAACAATTACTGCCGTCTCCTTTGAGGACGTGGAACTGCAAGCAAGCTGCTCAACCACTGTAGCACCAAAGAGAAAGAGCTACTACGTAGTCACTTTTGCTAAAATTACAACTATAACTCGATGCTGAGGGTGGTCAGGGTGGGAACTCCTTCAGGCTAGAGGCCCTGTGGCTTCACGATTTGTTTCATTTCAGCCTTTTCTGTTCTCTGGGCAGAATCATCTCCATAGCTATTTTAGGACACACGTGCTAATGTAACACTACATCATAATCATGTCCCAGAGTTTGAAACTCATTTACAAGTTTGCAAACAATGGAGAAGATGATATTTATGACCTTGCAACTCTACTGAAGGTCTGCAAAATCACATGATTTTAAAATCTCTTTTCAAGGTTATTTCAGGAAATAAGCCTTTTTTCCCTGGTTTTGGGTGTTTTTTTTTTCTTTTGGAGGGGGTGCAGTGGAGGGAAAGAAACATTTATTACACCGGAGCTAGAGCCCCCAGTTTATATTAACACCGTGTATGCATTAAAAATTAAACTATTGCAGTTTTTTTTTCTCAGATTTGCTTTCTCTGTGCATGTGTTCAAAGTTTCCTTTAGAGTTTAATTCTTTACTTTGTCATCCTCCTATCATTTTTTTACTCTACTGGTTTATTCTAAAGAAAACAAACCTTGTAACGATACTTGAACTTTTGAACTTGCAGAGTTTTAAATGTGTTTAATAACAAGCAACAAGGTTTTGACTCAAAGTTTATGCAACAGTGATAGGTGAAACCATTAGGAAATAGAAAGATAAGCAAATATTTATTTAAACAAGCTTAAGTGGTTGATTTGTTGATTTCTTCCCCATAGGCAGTTGTGTGTATTTGTATTGTGAATGTAAAATATTTTTTAAAATCAAAGCTTAGTATTTCTAGGTCCATGGAAAATAACTGTCTCCACCTTTGCCGATTAAATATATGAGTAAGTGATTATAAAGCAGTTCCTTCATAATTTGAAAGCCAAGTATTTTTGTGCTTTTGAGTGATAGTAACTTTTAGAATACCTTCCTGGCATAAGAATGGAGGCAAGTTTTAAAGGAGTCAGGATCCACTGAGTTTGCTGATCCTGGAGGTTCATATAAATGTGGCTGTTCTCTGAATAATGTTATTCATTGCTAGTGCAAGTAAATATTTGCCTTGTCTAATAGTATTTGATGACCAGTACACACAGTTTGAGATAAGTGTTAGAATCAGGGTTTTTTTGGTCAACTACAGAAAAGTGTACACAGCAGTACAATTCCCACTACGCTAACAACTTTGAAAAATTCACACCGTATCTCTGTTCCCACATTAGGGCTGGTTCTCCAAGGCAGAAATTCAAAGTACAAATTTATTCTTTCTGTAGATCTCTTACCTTTATTAGCATTATACAAAAGCAAAAATAAGCATCTACAGAGGAGTTCTCAAGATCATACTATATGAGTTTTTCCTCCACGGTTCCACAGAATTATATCAGTTCACTTAAGAAGTGTCAACAAAAAAGCCTTTTTCAATGAAGGAGAGTCCCAATTCCCTCAACGGTGATTCTTTAACACCGATGACAACAAAAAAAATCATCATAATGTCACAGCCAAGGGAAGGGGGAGGAAAAAGGGAGCTCCACGGATTGCTGTCTCAAATGGGTTATCAGGGTTAGGCTTCCAGGTGAGGGGGGAGTTTTGCCATAATGGAGTCAAGTTCTAAACAGTTTCTCAGTGACTGTGGAGTTCCCTACGTATTATGTGTTACACTGTATTTCACCTATTTCTTCATCTAAGAACAAGTTAGTATAATGTAGGAAAACCTTTGGGCAGTTTATTCCTGGAGCTAACATTTATGTGTGGGTTTAAGCTTTCTTCCAATCACCAGTGCTGTATTTCCAGCTTACATGTTGCTGTCTTGAATAAACTCACATTGCTTACGGTTTGATTATCCTGTAGCTGAGTAATGGGACTGTGCAGATTACAAGGCTATCAATATTTTCTGCTGAGCTCCTGAGGACTTCGTTTAACCAAATTGCTGCTACATCGCTCTTGGTGCAGCTGAGGAGAAAGAAATACAACCACCCAAAGTACCTGGCAGACACTTTTGTCTGTAGCGGCCTCTAGGCTTTATTAAAAGTTACACTCCAAGAGGCTGTGCAGAACATTAAGACTTAGTGGTGTTTTCTAGACCAGTTATTGTCAGTCACCACATTTCCCTTAACCCCTCTGGCTGATCCTCCATTAGCCAGACGTACCCTCTCCCACAGATGCAGGCACATGAAGTCCCGACAATCTTGAGAAGGCTGCCAAAAGTGGGGGGTACGTAAAAGGTTGGTGTCAGTACAGTTTTTCTTGAGAGCTGGTTACAATATAAATAACCATCTGTAGTGAAAATACTGCCCTCAGCTGAAAAAAAGTGTCTGTTTTGCTAAGGGTAGGTTTGAGATTTTTAAAAAATCTGGTGTGATGTACAAATGCTTAGAACTCAAACATCTGATTGTCTGGCATGCCCGTGTTACCGAAAAGTAGCTGAAAAAGCCCTGCTTGCATGCAACTGGGAAAAGTTTTAAATCACTCGTTTTTCTTAACTGTTGTGGTAGTTATGTTTGACCTCATGGAGGACAGTCAGAAGTCATTTTCAGTGAATATCTTGTAACAAAATCATAAAACAGCTACAGGTACTTCCCTCTTCCTTCTGTTTGCACATTGTTATTCTTCAGGAGCAAAGGCACACAAAATCATGTACTGCTCTGTTCTGCTGATGAGGTTTTCATTATTCATATGCTTCCTTAAGAGTGAACATTACCTTCAAATCATCTTTGAATCAGGAGGGTACCAATTAAAAGACCAAGGAACAGTGCTCTGTAACAACCAGGAAGAGAGTGGATTTTGTGGTTTTGTGGAACCTGGAGAACAGCTACAGCAGAAGGAACTTCTAGATCTTTCATAACCTCATGTTTTGTTCTGTGCTTTACATGGAAGTAGTTGGTTGAATAAAAAAAAGGTAATGGGTATAGAAGCAGGGCAGATCATGCTTTAGAAAAAACAGGAGCAAAAATGTATCAGTGTAGGTTCAATGAGGGAAGTAATGTCAGTTTTGCTATTTTTAAAAGCGGGTTTTTTTGGTGGCTCACAGTGGCTTTTTGGGCATTGTTGATATGGAGAGAGAACTTACAGGCGGAATACTTGATACCAATAATAGTTCAGTTTTACTCCTTAATTACTTACTTTTTTTTTCTTAACTATTTTTAGCTAAGAACATGCTCTTACCTACTATGAAAGAGAGTAGTGGTAGAAGAGCATTGGATATATCCTGCTGTCATTCCCTCAAGAAGTACTGAAAAAATGAGAAATCTTTTTTTTTCTGGGCCTTCATAGAGCATGGTCATTTAATCTGTGAAAAATGGATACAGGTTTTTTATTTGGTAGTGGTTTATATCCACTCTTCTTAGGAGTGAACAGCTATGTAGGATACAGAGATTCAAAGAGAAACAGACTCCAAACGTTAGGCATATTTCACAATTGGGAGATTAAAATAAACTCAGTTTTGCACTAACAATCATGTGTGGCTTTCTCTTTAGGGTGGGTGGTTTAGTTTCTGTTTGTTTTGTTATTTTACACAGTGATAAAGTTTCACTCCAGCTGACTTGTTTATTTTCTTTGGCACTCTGTGTACTTTGTGCATGTCATTGCTCAGTAACTCACAGTAGCTGCACTCCTTAAAAGGAATGGACTCAGAGAAACTTTATTACTGGCCCAAACAAGTTTGACAGGTTCAATGACCCCGAATACTGGTGCAGTGAAAAATATCCCAGATTCAACCACCTTCCAAGTACGTATTATTTAGTATACTCTTACCCTTCAGCAGAAATGCCTGGATTAAAGGATACCAATTAAAGTAGTACTTAGAAAGCGAACAGTTAATTGAATGGAAATCACAAACCAGTCTAATTCTCAAAAGGCAAAACTGGCCCTTGCAGTAGGAATACTTTGAAAACAACCAGCAGCAGCTCAGGTTTCTTTCTAACAGATGCCTGAGGCTTATCATAGCCAAGTTTTGCTAATTTAATTGCATAGTAGGCTAATCTCATTTTTGCAATGTGAAGTTACCCGCTATCCTAACACTGCAAACAAACAAAAAATGATGAGAGTAAAATAAAACTGCCGGTGTACCTTATCTCATGAGAGAAATAAAAAAGACGGTAAAGAAGATGTGCAAACGAGGAAGCAAAGGAATTTTCAAATTATTGTTCCCGTAAGTGGAAGGATAAGGGAAAGACTCTTCTTAAATCCTAAAGGTTTGACCACATAAAAAAAAAATTCCTGAGTAACTCTATACGTGTGTGCTGCTGTTAAGAATTACTAATGTTTTTTGTAAAGGCTCATTGTGTGCAGGAATAAAGGAGCTAATGCACATTAGCCCACAATACCGTTGTATAAGGAAAGAAATCCTATATTTTTACTATTAAAACCACTAATTAGAATTAATGTTACATAAATGTTTAAGTATCTATGGAGAAATTAAACACACCATCTCCTGTTACAGCGATGAGCCCTAACAGCAGTCTCTAAATTCCATCAGGTTCAAGTATTTTACAGTGCTGATAAAATCACATTAAGTAATTGCAGGTTTAAAGAGAGACTTAGAAACATATTGGATTAAAAAGATGTTTTGGAAAAAATACGTGTTTCTGTTCCTGGCAAATACAAAAAAGTTCTGCATTTTTATATTATCTTTTATCGCTTAGTCTAAACTTCACTGAAATTAATGCATTACCTCGCACGAAAGCCTGTTTGGATGGACTGTTTTTACTCACTGTGCTCCACCGCCCCTGTCTGAAAGGCATGAGAGCAAAGAATCCATCTCCACTGGATCGCGCCATGACCGTGGCCGAGCCTGAACGGGAAGCCTGATTATATCACTTCTCGTCCTGTTCTTCAGTTTATCATAAAGCTTTCAGTAACATTCAGGCAAATGTTTTTGAAAATTTACCCAGGTGTTTACTTGTGCTGACCACTGACGGTATTTAATTAATTAAACTACAGCTGATAGTAGCACAATAGCAGCAGCACTGTTCCAGTCTTCTGGTATTTCTCTTGGAGTTCATGATGTATTGAAATTTCACATCAAAAAAGAACAAGACCTCCTCAGAATTTTTGGCTGCAAGTTGTCTGGGCCTGTTTTAATTCCTGCTCGGTATTATTCACAATTATCCCTAGTTACTAATGGATTAAAAAGGATTTAATCACGCTCACATGACAGAACCTTGCTATGTTCCCTTCAGACGTACACCAGATATCAGCATCTGGTATGCCTGCTTCATAATTTCTTCATCCTCATGTTTTATCATTTGCATAAAATCACGTAGGACCTATAACACTGCTAATATATTCTAACGTAGTTTAAAATATCTGTGGTTTTAGTGTCACCTTATCCTTAAGAGCCATTAGTATTTAAACTTCCCTTTAACATTTTCTGTACTCCCTGCCTTTGAATTCCTGTGATTTATGACTAGCTTTTAAATTTTTTCTATAAGTTTCATTTCCTTTCCCTTCCCTTTGCTACTGAGTTAAGATGAACTTCTAGCCAAATCTCCCTTGTTACTGAATCTTTTCCCTTGATCTAATAAATTTCTCAAAAATTGTGGTTTTCCTTTGCAGTACTCTGTGCTTGCTTTTATTCCATAGCTCACATAATTTTCCATAGCTTTGGTAATTTGGTGCTTTTGAAGTATCAGGTACGTAGATTACTTCCAGGAACTCTCCTCTCTTGCCCATAATAAATGCAGGGAGCTGGGGTTGTTGAGCTTGGAGAAAGGAGGCTGAGGGGAGACCTTATCACTGTGTACAACTACCTGGAGGGAGGTTGTAGCCAGGTGGGGGTCAGTCTCTTCTCCCAGGTAACAGGCGACAGGATGAGAGGAAGTGGCCTCAAGTTGCGCCAGGGGACGTTTAGATTGGATGTCAGGAAAAATGTCTTCCCCGGGAGGGTTGTCAAGCATTGGAGCAGAGCAGGCTGCCCAGGGAAGTGGTTGAGTCACCATCGCTGGAGGTGTTTAAAAGAGATGTAGACGTGGTGCTTAGGGACATGGTTTAGTGGTGGACATGGCAGTGTTAGGTTAATGGTTGGACTCGATGATCTCAAGGGTCTTTTCCAACCTAAATGATTCTAGGATTCTAATAATTTTTTTATTACAGATTTCTTTGCAGTAACTGCCTCTGGTCTGATAACTAATCTTCTATGTCATAATTCAGTTTTTAAAGAGGCTACTTTAGATTGCATGCAAAGATGTTGTGTTTTAAAAGTTCCTGCATATAATTTTTAGAAAGAGAAATTACGGTTTCTTACTGGATGGATTCATATTCCCCAGAACACAGTCTTCTAACACATTACCACCAGGAGATTTAAGAGTAGTTACTTGTATTCTTGCTTACTTCGGTGTTTTATAATGTCCTTCCACCCTGCCTTTCTAATTCTGCCAGCTTCGAGGTTTTTTTTTAGTTCATGCATCAGTTCATTTGAGATCCTCAAACCTTTGAGTTATTGGGTAAGAAAGACAGAGAAAAAGTGTGTTCAACTAAGAATGCCAAGCAACCTGTTTTATGCACTCCTTTTAGTGCAGAGGTTGTAATCAGATATATCTGCTCCATTCCTGTAGGCCATTCCATCACATATAAGCCAAGTTATAAAAAACATATATAAGTTGTACACCATATTAAATGAAGAGCTCTGAAAGCTCCTGTTAAAATATGAAATTGGGGTTGTGGATAAGGGTAAAGAAGAGCATTTTAAAAAATCAAATCAAGGTAGCTGAAAAAAATAGAGCCTGAATTGTTGAGTGACTGAATTTTTGGCAAAATCTAAGCTGTGACCTGAGTCAAAGCAACTATTGAAATTTTATACCGCAGAGGATTTAAATTCTATCCCAATATTACCTTCAAAGATCCAGAAGGAACAGGTTAGGAACAAAACAAAATCATGTCTACGTCCATTTAATCAAAACCACATATAATACTGGGAAAATAATTGAAATCCTGTCTTTAGCACATGAGTTATATGGAAATAGTAAGCATGAATTAATGTAGTTGACAGTATCAAGATGAAAGGAAAAGGCCTAGAGCTTACAACAGGGTTCAACAGCTGTAATTTTGTAATTTTGACAGATTTTGTCAAAAATGAATGCTGCCTTTTATGAATACACAGCCTGGTGTCTAAAAGACCATTGATGCATTCAAGATTAAACATTCAATAGATGAAGTTCTGCAAACTAGACAGTGGAAACAGAGCAGATAATTGCCTACCCATTTTAATTATCACAAGACTGACAAACATTAATGAAACAGGCTTTTGGATTCCTCAGTTGAAACAAGTAAAGAAAACAAATAATGTGGGAAACTAGTAACAAAGTTTCTGAAAATATTTGAAGTAAATATTCAACAAGAATTAGATACGATATGTGAAAGAAAGTTTGACTTAAAAAATTAAAATAGACAGATAAAAGTGATTAAAATACACACTGATTATTCTGTACCATGGAAAACATCAGCAGCAATGCCAGCTCCTGTCCATGTTGGTTTATTTTATGAGAAAAAAGGCTAATTCATCTCTAGTTAAAAAAAAAAATCTATTCAGCTGAGAGGGAACCGGATTATCAACAATGGCAGCCAAAGCTGGAGAAATGCACGTGCTGTCAGATTGAGTGATGACTGGTAAAGAAACAGCAACAACAAGCGATTGTAAGTTCTGCCTGTAACATTTTGAAATAGCTGAAGTTTATGGCTAATAAGATCAGTAATGAAATAAATGTAAGTCTTATTTAAATTGCTTTCCCTCAAACGCAAATCAGATATAAACTACATCTGATTGTGACCAGTATATATTTAATGAAATAATAAAATAAAATGTACAATGCTCTTGGCTCTTCCCTCACATTTTTTTACCCTGATGACACAAAAGCCCGTGTTAAAAATCACCATTTGATCTGGGAAGATACTCAAGGAAGATCTGGCAGTTATTAGAGTACTCCTTTAAGGTTCTTAAGCCAATTATAGAAGTTATTTTTGATAGTGGTATATATACTTATATGTATTGTGGGAAACAACTGTTTCTGTGCATAGAATTATACAAAGCCAGGTTATAAATAAAACATAATGCAGTTAAAGAAATGTATAATCAAAATAAAATTAGAAGAACATGCTAGTGCGTCCTTAATGTCTTTGTGCCACTCAGCATGAGTGTCCATCCAGACAAAAGTTAAATATTTTCTGTATTACAAAAAAGTTACTTATTACAGAAAACATCACCTGCATATCATATTTACCAGACAGTCTCTTGTCCAGCCATGAGATTGTGCTCTCTATTTTGCCTTTGTCTCCACCTAAGAGCTCAAAGCCACTGCTGAGTAGACTTTGTCATCATCAAGTTCCCGCTAATGAACTCCACAGTCCAGTTTGTACGTCTGCTACCATGAATATCATTAATGCAGTTCTGGTCCTATCCTGGCTTTGACTAAAAGGGATCTGAAAGGGGAAGACTATTTTTAATGCAGAAGCATGGAGGAAAGCATGTAGGAAAGAGGACTTTCTCCTATAATACTGTATGTAAAATATTTGAACCGTGCCATTTCAGAATTGTGTTTCTCTTGTGTTGACATACCACTTCTAAAGTTACCCCTATTCCTACTATTCAATTATAATAGAATTGTAGAATCATCGAATAGTTAGAGTTGGAAGGGACCTTAAAGATCACTTAGTTCCAACCCCCCTGCCCTGGGCAGGGACACCTCCCACTAGACCAGGCTGCTCAAAGCCCCATCCAGCCTGGCCTTGGACACTTCCAGGGATGGGGCATCCACAACTTCTCTGGGCAAGTGGTTCCAGTGTCTCACCACCCTCACAGTAAAGAATTTTGTCCTGATATCTAATCTAAATCTACCCTCTTTCAGTTTGAAACCGTTACCCCTTGTCCTATCACTCCACTCCCTGGTCAAGAGTCCCTCCCCATCCTTCCTGTAGGCCCCCTTCAGGTACTGGAAGGCCGCTATAAGGTCTCCCTGGAGCCTTCTCTTCTCCAGGCTGAACAACCCCAACTCTCTCAGCCTGTCTTCATAGGAGAGGTGCTCCAACCCTCTGATCATCTTCTTTTGATGCGGCCAGGATGCAGTTGCCTTTTTGAAATTATTTATACTGTAGATTAACTTGTACAAATTATAGACTTGTATCTAAAAGTGATTTTTTTTTCTATTCCTTGGAAGGAAAGTATAAGGTTGAGCTGTAATCAGGTCTGTCACTTTTTCTATTCAGAATTGTAGGCTTTTAGTCTCTGGAAATTTTTCATTCCAGTAAGCTTTTCACTAACTCTCAGTCCAACAGCAATCTTAAAATCTATAAAGTCAAGAAACAAAACCATTGTGACTGCAGTTTATGGCATTCTCCCAGGGTCTGTAGCCATGCTTTTGACTCATTGTAATTCTGCAACAACTGCTTTCTGCTAGTCTCAGTAGGCAAAATATATTGATATGGTGGCATTCAGAAACTTGAGATCTGTTTTAAAAAGGTTGGAAGAGTTGTGACAGACAGGTAATCAGAAGACATATCCAGGTCTGACAGAGGGTATGTGGTATATGTGAAACCAGTATAGGTGTTAAAAATTAAGATATTCTTTAGCAGGGTTACTGAAATATTCACCTGAAGCTCTGTAGAGTGTATATTCTAATTACTGCCATAGAACTACACGAACAGACTGGTTATCGTGATGCAAATCATCATCAAGTTAGATATTCTTCATTTGAAAATATCTTTAAAAGTTCAGCAAATTGACTTGAACAGTCATCTATCAGATGGTCTTAGCTATATGCAAGACAGGAAAAAATAATGCACCTTTTGATATGTGATCGTTCATAGAGTGCAAAACTTGCAGGGGAGGAAAAAGAGAAATCCACTGAAAAAAACAGGGTCTTTCTTCAGGAAACAAACTTTTAAATAGCAAATTTGATCAAAATACATATTGCCTAGTTTACTAAAAAATGCCTATCTTGATCTATTTATGAGAAATAGGTGCTTCATTAACTCCTACATCTTTAGCATCTTTGGTGGCTTATATAGTTAATTTTTCTGCCAGGAAGAAAATCTCCGTATTTCTGACGTGAATTTCCATCTTCCTCCTAGCTGACCACCTTCATTTTTGTTTCACAAAAGTGACTGACATACCATTTACTTGCAACCTACTGGTGAAATCCTAAAATTACTCAACATTTAACTTGTGCTCACCAAGCACAAGGAAAATTTGTAAAAAAAAGTACCAGAGATGAGGGCAAGGCCCAAAATAACCTCTATAACAGCATATTTAATTCACTTTTCATAGGCACTCAGTTGTTTCGATACTTAAAAGTGGGAACATTCATCCAAGCAGTCCATAGAGTTCCAGCAGAAGTTAGAAAATATCTTTGGTATTGGAATTTGGTAAGTATAAATTGCTAAGAGTCTTATGAGGAGCCTGTTATGTACAGTGATGGTCAGGGGCTTTTGTGGATGACTCAGTAGCAGATGTGTAGGCTATTTATGTTTTTTTTTTTTTTTTTACAATGTGTTTTCTCTGTAAACAAAATGGACTACGCTTCTGTAAAGCTATCTGCTTACTGGTTCACTCACTGTGAAATTGTAGCACATCTGGAAGTACTGATCTCCACACTCCTTGGATAATCACAATGAATCACAGTCCTCAAATCCTGGACGCGGGACTAGATGTTTAGATTTCTACTGCAACAATGAGGGAAGCAAAGGCCCAGGGTCAGCAGATGCCCTTCAGAGGGCCACCACTAGTCCTATAACTGTGATATTTGCCATTAACTCCCATAGGCCAAAAATTACGCTCATCCTGAGGTTAGGCAACTGTGAGGGTTGGCTTATGAAGTCAGTGTCAAGGCACTTATGTGACAGAATTTCAGCACTAACTACTACAAATGATAAATGAAAGTCATTACTCCAACGCTAGTCCTGGGAGGATGGAAATCCAAGCAAGAAATAGAGAGTATATTTTGTTTTGTTCTTCTGAATTTGATACTCTCGTGTGCTGTGACCCTACAACCAACACTTCAGTCTGGGGAAGGTGCAAACCCTTTGCCAATGGCAAGTCATGCATGGGAATTAACATGATTTCTAGAATCTGCTAAGTGCTTGATTGTTTTTATAGTATCCACTGTGACAGTGTTTGCTGCGTTGGAACATGGATGGTAAAAAAAGAATCTTCTTTTATTTCTTTGGTGGATAGATAATTCCCACTCCATTAACATTTTTCTTTGAACACAAATGCAATTTTTTAGTAAATGCTAATACATATAGGTTAAGTTGCCTTAAAAATGATTGACCAACTAGTTCCAAATTCATTCAGTATAGTTCTAAGGAAGTGAAAGCTAAAAATCAATACAAACATTATTAAAACCCACGGACATTGAGAAGGACATCTGAAACTTTCAAAATCCCCAATGATGAGGTTTAAATGAGGAAATATACGAAAAGATTTGGGAAATACATAAGTTCCGATTATTCTGTTTTCAGACATTCACGAGGTACTTCTGGTCTCTTGACCACACCCTACATTAGCATCCAGCATTTTCTCATCATCATTGTACTCTGTGAAAACCTAATATGCTTCACTAGAACAACCATTGCTGTACTTAGACATAAGGTATCAAGAAACTCAGGCTCTTGTGGAAAACACCTTTAAAATAAACTTCGGTTTAATTTAAAGAAACAAAACACAACTTCTAGTCTTAATTAAAATCTATGAAATTACAATGGTTTTACAATACCGCTCTGGAAATTCTTTAAGTAGACAAGAATTATCTGTAAGACTATGGCGATCTCAGATGCCATAAAATGCCTGATATGCTTGCTCTGTCAATAGAAATGTATTTGTACACGTAGACAAACATACTTAAAAGTGTTTGTACCTGTCTGTGATGAAAGATGTAGAATTGTGTGGCCTTGTGTTAAATTCTTTACATCATTATTTATATATGCCATTTCCTAAGTGTCACAGCTGCTGCATTTATAGCTAGGTAGTGTACGGTTGTACAGATACATTCTGAACCTGTGTTTTCTTTAATGACAGCCTCAAAGTCTTGGCAAAATGCCTCATGTTTTGCGTTTGTGTATTTTGAAAATAATTTTCATTAAGTGGCATGATGGTTTCCACGTTGCTATTTTCTCAGTGTGCTTTTGGCCTAAGCATAAGTAGTTACTGAATCAGGTTTCCACAAAAATAAAGTCCCCTCCTCCTGCATCTGTAACTTCAGTGTGTGGATACTTCACAGTCCAGTGTCCTACTTGTTATCATTGTAGATCTCAGTACATCTATCATCAATTACTTCCTTTATGGCCACTTGAGAAATCCTGAACTTGAAAACCCCTTTTACAGTACCGGTGAAAGCATCTTCCTAGAGAACGAGGGGTACCTACATACCAAATCCCGCCAGAATTTCCAGGCTTGATATTGTAATTAAAGGCTCCAAATCAATAGCCAGTGATCATATCCATAAAGATACTGCTCTCTTGTGGGCTCAAACAAGACTACTGAAAACTGTTGTCTGGAATGTGACTGTAGGATCTCATTAGCCTTCCCGGTTCCCTTGGAAGTTATTTTTTTAAATAAAAATGAGCAAGAAGGAGAGGAAAAAAAACCATAAAGTGAATAAGGTATCTCTGTAGTAGAGAAATTCTGTTCCGCTAAAGGAGCAGCACAGTTGCTCTTGCTTTGACTGCAGAAACATCAGACACTAGGACTTTCTGTTAAAATTCCCACCCTTTGGGACCCTGGGTTCACTGATGGCACAGTGGGTCACGGTGACAGCAGTGTACCGTACGGGAATCTCCATGTAACCGCGAGCCTTTTAAATAATGCCACATCATCCTGAGTCAGTTCTGCTCAAGAGAGACTGCTCTTGGTGATGGAAATGCATATGCTTCCTGTACACCAATGCTTCACCCTCTGCTACTTACAGAATTCAAAGGAAATGTTAGGGAATTCCAGATGATAAGGTCTAACAGAAGCCCCCTCTGAGAATCAGCTTTCTTTTTCATAGTGGAGTCAAATTTTTACTCAAAGACCTCCAGGCAGACAAGTGAATCTATTTTCCTTCTACAGAAATGTATTAGGCACCGAATTATTGAAAGCAAAGACTAAAGTAGTATGAACAGACCACAGAAAATGAAGTCTGCAGCAGCTCAACTTGTCTGCCATTTCATTAATTTTTGGTGGCAGAGACCTGTCTTTTTGCTTGCTGTGCAATAGAAAACTAAATCAAGGTCATACTCGTGGCTCTCCAAAACAGCAAATTGGGACATTCAGTGCTGGAGAGCTGGGGAAAGGAATTCACCTTCTGTTTTTGTAGCCTAGTGCAAGACAATGGTTCTTTCCTATTTCCATTAGAACGACTGAAGAGTGAAGAATTAAAAAAGATCATCCACTAGGCTACTCAAGTCACAATAACATTTTCTGATGCTAAAATATACCAAGTAATTGAATTACGCCTCTGTTGCAGGTCGAGTAGCAAAATCAGTTTCACTTGCTTGCCTGTGGAGGTAAGGTTCACCTTCCATGCCTTGCAGCATTACGCCGATCCCCTCCACTGCCATTTGGAGGTGTCCTTCGCTTTGAGCACTCTGCAGTAGTATGTATGACCCAACTCTTGAACCCCAGAGTAAGGGAAAAAATTCTTAACCTGCATTGCTTTGTAATTTTTGTGACAAACGTCTAAAGAAGTCTCTTAGAGATATGCTAACCAAGTATCTCATACCCAGTTTTTATTTTCCTGTTAAGCTTGAACAGGTGAACGCTCACCTAGATGGTTCAAAAATGGTTTCTCAGCTTACTTAGGCTTTTCTCCGCTTATAAAACCTGTTGTGCTCATTTACATTCTAACACCATCATCTAGGATGAGTTCTTTATTCATCTTCTAGAGCTACATCATGTTTTGCTCTTATGGTTTTAAATTGAGAATTAAATTTTGCTATCTACAGTGGAGTTGCTTTTGTTTCATATTAACAGAAATGAAATCAGCATGTATGAATGTGAATGTATATCAAAAGAGAATTCTTTAATCCATAACCACAGAAATCTCCCACTTGTGCCACCATTTCTATACTTTTCTACAAGAGATGCAATTTCTAGACCATATTAAATAATACTGAAAATCAATTAGGCTGTTTTTACAAATATTAGTCATAAATTCATTTGAACACTTCTGACATCTGGTAAAAAATCTGAATAATATTATTATCTATATAAGATGAGGAAAACTGTTTTCTTCTATCTTAGTGCCACAATAGCCTGTTGCAATTCAAGAGGAATAGCTCCATCAGCTAAATTATAGCAGTATTATTGATTTATGTGTTATAAGATTATTAAGCAAGGGAAGCATCCAATTGGATTATGTTGACATCTGGCCTTTTGTCTCTCAATTACACTCCGTTTGCTTAACTTAGGTAAAGTCGGATAAAACACTGAAGTTCTAAAGTACTTGAAGAAGAACCTTAATAATGGCTTTTATAGGTCAGTCAATTTATTAAGCTAAAATAAACCAGGTCCTATCAGTAATTGTGAAGGTTCTCCTAAGACATGCTGAGAAAAGCAGCAATCAAGATATGCATGCAAAACTTTGTTCTGCCTTTCCAAAATCAGCATTTTAGAATAAACCAAATATTCTACAGCGTGTCATAACAAATTGATTAACCTCTGGTATACACTCACACTTGTGTGCACAGTTAACTGACAGCTGTTAAGAGACTCCAGATACTTCATCTTGAGATAAATGGAATTTTATTTTTAGGGAGAGAGTGATTCCTCTTTATAATAAATGTATAAAAGTGCAATATCTTAAATATTTACTGCATGCAAGTAATCTTTTTTTTTGTCAGCATCATATAAAGTAATCTTATGCAATAACTTATCTCTGCAAGAATACATTTGAACTTATTGTTGAATTAATGCATCTCTTGCGTGCCAGTCTGATCATTGCATTAACCACTTCATACAGGACCATAGGAAAAATAAAATTTTCAGTAACATCTTGGCAAACACAGTTCTCTGTTGACAACGTGAAAATGACATATTAAAATGGGTATACTGGCCCGGTTTGGCCCACATTAGCTTACTATATCCCTCAGTTGACTGTATTACAACTATAGTTTTCTTTTCTGAAATGCCTGTCCACAAGGCTAATTGGATCTGCCCCCAATTACAGGAACTTTCTGAAGCTATTCTTATTCACAATTTGTCTTTAATTCAGCCAGTATAATCAATTCTGTAATGATTACCAGAACTGAATTGGATACATCAAGCAACCTTCTCTTTATGGCAAACAGGGTAAAGGAAAGATACAGAAATGTAATAAGAAGATGGCAGGACGAACATGAAATAAGATTAAACAAAAAGTGTGGTCTTCTTCAGCTGTGTTACACGTCATCAATTGTTCCATTTTAGCAGACCAATTTACATTTAATTCACAAGGATCAGAAAGTATTCCAGAGTGTACATACATAAAGCAGTACTGTAAAAATATTTTCTTTAGATGGCCGGAAGCAATTAATCCATGTGATAAGACGACTGCGGAGAAGGAAGGAAGGAGTGCCTTGGACAAGGACACACACAGCGTTTTAAATACCTTAAGATGGAAAACTTTGGGTTTTTTTAAGATCTTACTGGAAATGAACAAGAACTATTTTTCTTTCTTTTTCCTGTGAGATGAATCAAAGCCCGATTCTTATAATTCTCCATCTGTAACACCATGACTAGGGACACAAGTCACCATGACACCATGACTTGTCGGCTTCAGCCTGACTACAGTTGGGTTTAGTCCATGTATACAAAAACTTGTTATTATTAAAGGGGAGCAGAAAAGAATTTTCCTTGTCCTATCATTTTTTTTTTCCAGGATAAAAACGCAATTGAGACCTTTCAAAGTGAAAAGAGCAGTACTTCCAAGCCAGAACAGCTAATAGCCCATGAAGTGCATAAAACAAAGGTTTTAGGTACTACACACTGTTCAGGACGAGGTTTTAAAGGGAGGGGAGCCTTACTCCCTTTTTTCCTAAGCCTTTTGGCCACACTGTTCTACCTCTTCCACTTAGTCAGCTTAGCACTTTTCTGAAGTGTTGACTAGCCAAATTGGCTGAACCCTCTGAAAATGAGCCTACTAAACAAACCAAGCAAGAAGAGCAAAAATGGTAGTTTTTTGGGGTTTTTGTTTTTTTTTTTTTTTTTTTTTTAAATCCTGTTTATTGGCTGGCCATGGGGCAGGGCTGACATAAGGGAGAGGGAAAACCCCATGCAGCCGAGAGCCAGGAACTGAGGGGGTCTTGGAGGGTAGTTCCTTTTGGTAGCAACGAGCTATGAGAGGGGGTCAGCTGCCTTGATACCAGATACTGATACCAGATGCATTCCTGAGGAGCTGTCAACTGTATTTTGTGGCAGTCTACAAATACACTGGAACTCGAGGTGTTTGGGACAGTATCCTGCAAAGCGGTTGGCAATCAGGTGATATGATCATAGTATGTGATGTTTCATCACAACTGTGCACAATTTATCACACTTACAGTTTCTACATCTATTTCACATATCTAAATATCACCAGTTACACTTTATTTTTGTTGACATTATCTTCACTGAGACATAAAGATAAAATAAAACCCTCCTCTCTGACCCCTCTCCCTTACATTCTGCAACATGAGAGAAAAATCAGGAGCCGTTCACTCAAGTCCTTGCTTAGGCAAACTGTTTGGAGTCCAAGAATCTTAAACTATTGTGATCATGTAATAAAAAGCAAACTCATTTTTGCAACTGGCCTGAAATTCTGTTTCTTCAGTAAAGAAGACTGACTGTTGATCACTGACTGTTGATCAGATATGAGCCACACTCCTGAAAAGCAACATGTAGGCATCTTTCCATTATTCCTATCATCACACAGGCGAACAAAAAGATGAAAGAAAACGGTCTGCTCTTGAGTACTGCTGCAATCAGCCAAAACACTTAAGAAATTCACCTTGCTGTCTACAATTTCTGAAAGTTTTCTATTAGTGAGATATAGACTATTATTTCTTTTCTCCCATGCTTCCAAGTTTCCATTGTACATATAGAAGACAAAGGAACCCTTTAATAATACTGTCAAATGGCTGTCTCCACTGTACCAAATCCTAAATGTTTTGAATGTTCTGGCTGTAATAAAAGATGTTCTGGAAATTTTAATATTTAGACAAAGACGACAGAGCACATATAGTTAAAAAGTAATAATGGAATAATATATCTATCCAACATGTATCATAATAAAAAGCATTTTGGGAGAACAGTTAAGCCCAAATATTATTTCAGAAAAGCTGTATTTCAAGGAATGAAGATACTGTAGTATGAAGTTATGGCCAAAAATATTGTATTTTTAACCAGCAACATTTTTGAGGGCCAGTAACTGTACAATATTTTTTTTTTTCAAAAAAACCTATTTCTGCCCCTCAAACAACACACAATACATGCATTTAAATGACACTTTAAGAACAGCAAATATGATCTTTATTTTAAATACTGCAAGTTTAAAAATGTATCTGACACCACCCCCCTCCACCACCCCCCCCCAAAAAAAAAAATAAAAATTGGTCAAATAAGGATTTCCTGCAGCATGGCAAATGAGGAATCCAGCAACAGACTTCAGCTTAGACTGTATTTTGAGAGGAAAAAACCAAACCAACAGATTTACAGTACGATTGATCTGGCTGACACTAAATTCTTCGAACCATCTTAAAAATCTCCCTCTACTCCTTTCCTCCCTGCAGCATGGCTACTGTGAAAAAGCTTGAGTGGAACTTACAGTAAAATCCCTTTAACTAGCTAAAGAGTGACCCTCAATGTATTGTTCACTACGTAGAAATGTTTCTGGTTTGACCGATAAAACTCAAAAAGGTTATGGGTAACCAAAAGCCAAAAAAGAGGAAATACCAGTAGCTCCTCTTCTCAAACTAAATGTATGGTTTTGTAAGATCTCTACTAAACTAACAAACTGGACTGGGACAGATGGATTTGGTTGTTTAATGTGTACTAAATTTTAGAATTTATGGTTTATGTCAGAAGAGGGACCATATTTACAAAAGTGTGAATTTCTAAAATACTGTAGTTAATTACCTACACCAAGACATTTTAATTTCCTAACTTACGATGGTCTCTCCAAAACATATTTACTTCACTGGTCTCATAGCCAGAGGTAGGTCATTTGTAGGCCTTGTTAATACACTATGCACACTTCATTAGTTCACTAATGTAATAGTCTGCAGGATAACCATGCACAGAGCTCCAAGAACAGCAGCACGTATAATAAATCGGCTAAATTTTATTTTTTCATGTGGGTTAACATGTCTTTGTTTTCTCCTAATACTTCATTCTTTTGTGAAGAATGTGTAACAAGGAAAGGGTCATGAGGCTGAGTAATCTGAAAGTCTTCTGCACCTTACAACCAAAGGCTGGGAGTCTAGCAATGTCTTTATATGCAGCCCTTTTCCCCCCATTTAGAGTTTTTGCAAATCATGCAGTCAATTCTGACCAATATCCAGCATAAAAAGTCTCTTTTCCACTTTCGAGCTTAAAAAAGTGATTCACAATCATGTGGCAGTATGATTAAAAATTACAGTCCGTACACCTTGACAATCAAAAGAGTTTGAATTATAAAAAGTAAACTGCCCTTATAGCTGCATCATCCTATATATGTAAGGATAGTGCCAGTTAATTTGTGAAAAAGGCAAGTTTAAGGTTTCTGTAAAACATGTATTACAGCTTTCTTATGCTAGTGAACACCTAGAATACACAGGTTCCCAAGACGTTTGCCTTCCCTCCTCCCCATTTATGACATTCAAAGAAATCACATAATTTTGGCAAAGTTAAAAGGGTTTCTGTCTTGATGGTTCTGCCTTCAGATTCATGTTAGAGGCACAAACTTCTGGATTCAAGCACTATAAGGCATAGAAGAAACCACCAATGAAAACAACAGCAACACCACCACCACCACAATGGAATATACTGCAAGTGGGAACAGCTGTGTCATTTAAAAAGGAAATGTTTTTGTAAACTGTCACACTGCGATGCTGTGTTAGGTGATTCATGTAAAGCTTGCCTTGGCATGCCGAATATTTTTTTTTTTTCCCCAGAACATGCTCAAATGATCTAAACATTGCCACAGGTTCAACTCACCTAAAATATACCAGAAGTAGCCTAGTGGCACACACTCTTTAAAACTTCTGCAATCACAATATAACTATAAAGCATGAGTAAACTTTTGTTTTGTTTTTCTACAAAACTCAGAAACACATTTCCTTCTCCCCCACCCAATATCCCATAAGAAAACAAAACAAATTAAAAAAACTAAAACAACCCAAACCTTTGTTAGACACCACTGCCTGATGTGTTTTTCTTTTTTTTTTTTCTTTTCTTTCTTTGCTACAGTTCCATTTATAGCACGAATCCAGAGTGGGCAATGTATTCCCAGGTTAAAAGAAGGGATAGTATCAACAGTGGAACTGCGAAAACAGAAGCTCTGTTGCATTTAGCAAGATCAATTTTGTTATGCTGTATGCAAGAGTCACTGCTCTGATCCCCTATTCAGAATGTCAGTGTCACTTTTTATAACCTAGATCTACCTGCTTTAGCTTTATTAAATAAAATGCTTTAACGCCTTAAAATCATTAATGATAGTGACTTTTTCGTTGTTGTTGTTATATCTAAGGTTTCTGCAGTTTCTGAAAGACTGTTTGATTGATCTGATGTTCCGTATTTTCTCATGGTATTTTTAGGGCAATAGCATATACTCATTAGTACGTACGTACAATGGTCTGAAATACCTCTAAATTTACTTTTCTAATAAAGCTGATTAGAAAAGTAAAAGTAACCTAACATGAATCTGCCAAATATAAATTAAATTTATATTTAAAAGCTTATGTTCCAATCCTAGATATAACTGCATAAGGTCTTCTAGTAAGACTGGTTTCTACACCTGTATAAAACCCCGACAAGATTTAAATGTTATTTTGAATGTGAATGGCCTCTGTCTGGGTGGCTCCAATTTAATTCTACTCAGAAATGTGCAAATGATTTTATACAGCACGATGCTAGTACCGCTCTGTACTATCATGATTTTGTTTCGTAAATAAAAAACAACAACAAATCCCTAGTCAGAAATAAACTGACAAAATTTACATTCTTCTCTCTTAAAAAAGTAAATAAAATAACATTATTTAAAATGTGAATTAGCTATAGGACATACAATACAATTACATAGATACATATCAATACAGCACATTCAATTTGCCAAAAATTAATGATTACAAAGCCAATATGGATGCTGCCATATATATATATAGATGTATGTACAATGATTATAGCATTCATAATTGCACTATACCTACAACCAGTTTTAAATTACAAGGTGTTTTAAGAGGGAGCAAAAAATAGCAACTGTTCTTATTATTGTTGTTGTGGAGTTGGGAGGGTTAAGGATGAAAAACGTCTCATTAGTATTTATTGTTAACTTTGGTAATCAACTAATAAGCCATTCTTTTTTCCACCTCCCATCTGCTGCTATGAGGCAGCAATTTCTGTGTTAAGTGCACTCTAGTGCTACTTGGCATTGCAGATAATCAATCCAATTACAGGTCAGAACTCTGAGTTTTCTATAGCTTGCTAGCAATCATGCACCTGGTCAAAAAACACCTTTCAACCTAAGCTGCAGAATAAAGGCTCATCAATGTGTGCTGCATTTTTGTTGTTAAAAAATTGCACATTTAAATTTCAAGAATGATTTTCTCACCGCTTCATTAACATCAATAAATCTTCTCTAAAGAACATTGAGAGAGGCTATTTTGCATGAAAGCCTATCAAATGTCTGTGAATCAGTTAGTTAACAAGCAACCTATCGAGAAAGGTTCCTGAACGTGATCTCTCATCAATAATTTCTTGTTATACAACTAAAGGTGCCTTGATATTATTACAGAAAACAATCTCATGCCATATCCGACATAGGAGAGATTTAAACTGTCTTTAAATTGGTAGACCACATGCATGTGCATGGTGCACCTTGTTCACTCACACTGTTGGTTTTGGCATTAGAAAATGGAACACTTTCTAAAAAAGGGAACATACGCGCTGAAACTGTGTTTGTTTACCATTTGGCAGTCGACTCAATCAGGTCAGTTCCCAACCCATCGGTTTGGCATTTCAATCAGTATCTTATGTTTCAAGAGCATTGGTTTTATAAAAAGCCAGATTTGGCAACGTTAATTTTATACAATAAAAATAATTTTTCTACTGTGGAAAAAGAACACTTAAAAAAGCTCTAACTTAAGAAAAAAAACCCACATAACTGAAAAAAACCCCACTGTTTCAGGCTGTAGCCACTGGGGGAAATGTAGTGTCTATGACATTTCTATTTGGCATTTGTGAATAAAAGAAGAGAGAAAAAAATGGCACATGGCAATTAAAAAGAGATTCTAACACATTCCATGTACATCCCAGGCTGTGTCTTAATTATCTCATTACTGTCTTCTGTGCACCTTTCTGAGCTGTGAAAATATGGTTAAATTTAATATCCTTAGACAACTGTAATTCTGTTTTGCGATCTCAATATTCTAGTCACAAAAGTGAAGACAGAATGAAGACACTTATGTCAAGAATTTAAAAATCACAGTATCAATACTTTTGATCCATCAGAGAAAGTACATACTGTAAAATTAGAATGACTGATGACTTAAATTCTGATGATAGTATTTTCCTGACCAAATCACTCAACAGGAAATATTTCACCCAGGAATGCAACTGGGAAAAGAAGGCCATTGTACCTTGAAAAAGATAAGGGTGAAGGGGAAGGAGGGAGATAGAAAGGTTCAGGGAAAGAGGAAATCAGCTTGATTTTGCTTCAATAGCAAAAAACTGCTATCTTTGTAAATGTACGACCGAGAATTTAAAACACATTGAGTCACAAGGTTTTGCCTAAAAAATGAGGAAATGTGCTGTGAATGTACTTCAGCATCTTTTGGTTTTCCTCCATATAGTTTAAATAAAATCATAATATTAACTACAAACTCTGTGGACATTCACAGAGTCCAGGCCGGCAATAAATTAGTATTATGCAAATTGTTTTCACAGATAATACAGTCCCTCTCGTATATCTTCAATCACGCAAAGATGGTTTTGGAGGGCACAGTTAGACCAGGTTGTACTCCTTCAGGTTTAACTGTAGGATCGTGTCCTTGACAGCAGCAAAGACGAAGCGGATATTCTCTGTGTCTGTAGCGCATGTGAAGTGGGAGTAGATAATTTTGTCACTGTCTGGATTCAGGTCTACGAACATCTTCAGGATGAACTCTCGTGCCGCTTGTGCATCCCGTTGTGGTCCTGATAATTAAGAAAAGAAAGTCAGTTTTCTTTGCTGATTCAATCAGAAGTTGATTCAATATTTGAACTTCTTTAACAGAAAACAGGAAAGGGTCCATCTGCGGTCCTCACATAAGAGAAGAAAGGGAACTTTTTACTAATGAATAGGCTCATATACTGTCTACTTTCTTGATGGTACGAATTATGAAAAATAAAGATGGAAGGAAATGTCAGAAGTTCATCAAGTCAGAGCTATCATGTCAAAGCTGCTCTTTTCCTGCCAACTGTCGTCTTTCTTCAGTAAGATAATGTTTAAAACAGGTGATTTATAACTGCACAGAATGAAAACTGAAAAATTAGCTACACTAATAAATCTTTAAAAATGTTAATAGAATTGGTGAGTGTTCCATTTACACCTACTATATTTAAATTATACTTAAGTCCTTTAGCACTGCAACATTTACTTGTATCATGAGGATTTTAATAGGTAGCATAATGAAATTATATCCTGAACAGGTCTGACACTGTCACCAATAGAACTTAATTTACTTCAGTGATAATGAAATACATATGCTCTCCAGCTGAAGCAGTTTCACTGCAAAAGGCTCATGTTCTAACATATCACTTATTATCTGAATTATGTATGATAATGGTCTTATCAGATCTAAATTAAGGCTGTAATCCTCAGAAGGACAGAGTCGATGTAACCAAACCACGTGTTCAGCTTTACAGAAGACAGAAGGTAAAGTAATGACTTCCAGCCTGGAATGACATTCACAGCCAAAGAGTAGTGTAGAAGCAAGAACATTAGCCACAAGATGTTGAATTCTGTTCCATTATTCCAGTGCTGTTTCTGAAGGCCATTATTCCCTTGCTTTCCTGTTTCTGGAACATGGGTTTCTACAGAACACCTGTGTTTTCGGTGCTGACTCCTCCTCCTCCTCCTATTCTCCTCATTAGTTCTGTTGGTACATGGCGATATGAATACCAGCATTCAGCTGTTAAAATGTAGCTCTGACCTTTAGTAGTTACAAAATCTGGGGTGTTTGGGTATTAGCACATGCCCACATATTTTTCAACAATTGGCTAATAAACCTTATTTTTAATACTTCAATCTTTCAATTGCTAACATTTCTAATATGGATAACTGTGCAACATTTAGGCATAGAATGCATGGAAGAGAAATCACATACTTTCTGGTGTGCTGCAAATCCATGTGGAGGGGGAGTAAGATTCTGCAATATATGGGTGTATGAACATACATGTACATATATGTACATACGTACACATATACAGATGACAAATTTCCTGAGATTTAGGGATGCAAACAGATCATAAGCTCTCTGAAGCAGGACAGAGGACTGTTGAACACTTCTACAGCTTCTAAAACATAACAGGTCACACAGACCCTACAGAAACAGCAGCAATACTAAGTCTCACACTGGCATGAATAAATTTGCAATATCTGTGAAGAAAACTCTCAGACTTTCAAAGACAATGATTTCCTCAAAACAAACCACTTAGTTTTAAACAACCTCCTAGAATTTTGTTAAAGTTTCATAGCAGCTAGACACAGCACTCTCTCCAAATCTACTGTGCTATTCAAAGCCTGTATCCAAATTTGCTTACCTAATCAGACCTCTACTGACTATCACGTAATTTAAATTTTCGTTTGACTAAAGTTCAAGCATGGAAAAGCGAGGTTATAAAGAAAGTTTATGACCTCAGAAATTTAGAATAAAATCAAATGAGTCCATTTTAAATTTAGACTGCAAAGTGCTTGCAATCTAAATAACATGGAGACTTGGAAAAGAACTGCCATATAAATCAGTAGGTTTTTTTTCCACTGCTCGCTAATCAGCAGTTTTTGAACTGTCTCTACATAATACATTCAAGATTTACACAAGAAGAACTACATCAGTATTTTTCTCTTTTTTTCCTCCCAACTATGGCCCCTTTTTGTCTTTGTCCTCTCTCCGTCTCTCAAGTCTTCATTCCAGTCTGTAAGTCAGTCTTCTAGTACTAGCCATGCAAAGATAGATAACTCATAGATAAATCACAGAATTGTCTAGGCTGGAAAGGACCTTTCAGATCATCAAGTCCAACCATCAAAATAACACTGATAAAATCACTAAACTTGTTGCCAAGCACCACACCTACCCATCTTTTAAATCCCTCTGGGGATGGCGATTCCACCACTCCCCTGGGCAGCCTGTTCCAGTGTTTCATAACCCTTTCGTGCAATTCACTGAGCGTGTCTCAGTCCACCATCCAATGCTGTTAAAATACACTGTGCAGCTGAACTGCTTAGTTTAATTTAATCAGTTCAATTTGCCATACCGGCTAGCAGTTCTCTTCCCTATCCTACTTTCTCCCTTGTGCAGGAAAGCGGATGGGAGAAGTGATCCAGCTGAAAAATACCTAATTCTGATCCCTTCCTCAGATCTTCCCACCTCCTACATCCCCAGTGTGCTGGGACAGAAGAGGAGACCACATGGTGACCTCTGCACGCCACAGACCCCACCCTGCCACCAGAAGAGATCAAATCAAAGCATAACCTTGTCTGTGGAGTAAAGTCCAGCAAGATCTGCAGAATTAAGATACAAAGACTCTTGCAAGACTTCCAGGTCTTGACTCCAACAGCCCTACCAGTCCATAACCTTTTTTTCCCCTCACTAATGGCAAATCACTGGAGAAACAGGGTTTCTTTGAGGTAAGTGGTTGAGTCTTGTCTGTTTTTTCTGGACAAGCATTTAGCGCAGGCTTTACTGCCACTTCAGTGGTGATAACAGCGCAGACTGTAGAGTCTTCTCACCTTCAGGATGTCATCTAGGGAACTTGTCATACAAAGTACTCAAAAGAATGAGCATATTTCTATTCAATTGGCAGTTCTCTTCTGCATAGCGTTATGAAACTAAACTTACAGTGACTCATAAATAATATGGTCTGAACCTGCAGGCTATTCACTGTTTCCTTCCCCTTTAACAGGAAACAAAATGTACATTTTTCCTATTATTACTTTCCATATTTGAACATGAGAGATTTAATCTTTTATTCAGCTTTCAAATTGTATTCACTCCCTGGTGGAACAAAACAGATTTTCTTTATTTAAAATAGGAGCATTTAGTTCTTTAGACCTCTTGTTATATGAGTTTGATTTTTCTCTGTTACCAAGGCCTCTACTCAGTTACCTCAAAATACTTAGTTTTTTACCTCAGGAGAACTTTCTAAAAGTACAATTTTAGTAGAAACAGCTGTACATTCCACATAATTTTTTTTTATCGACAAGCACATTAAGCTTCATGTAAATCATGTAAAATTAGAATAAATGAAAAAAAAAGGTACAGGTACAGTAAAAGGGTGGAAGGAGTGGTACTGGTTTCTGTGAGTGCCACAGAGAGCTTATGACACATCCCCTCAGATATTCAGCCTTACACAAAACCAAATCCCAAAAAAAAAAAAGGTTTATGGGAGACAACATGTAAAAGTGAGGAATGCACTTTTATTTCTTTTTAGCTTTTATACTTCAGTTTAAACCTGCACTCCAACTTACGAAAAAGGACCATGTGGTACACTGCTAATATGACAATACTCATCTAAAACGCAATCATTTCCCATGAAAGGTTCTGCCATCCTACCCACAGTTAATTACAGTATAAAATAAAATCTATCAAAGGATCTATCTGGACATTATGGACAAGGCTATTACAATTTGTCATGACTGCAGTGTAAAGAGAGTATGAGCTCTGATGTCATTATACTTACCATCATACTCTGGAAAATAATCAACTAGATGGGAGTACATAATTTTCTCCTCTAAGAGATCTTTTTTATTTAAGAACAGAATGACCGAAGAGTTCTGGAACCATGGATATGTGATAATTGTCCTAAAGAGTGCTTTGCTTTCTTCCATTCGATTCTGGAATAAAAAAGCGGAATATTAGTGGCCATGAAAATAATTTAAAAATTTTTTTAAAAATAAATTAATGCAATTTCTCTTTATATTCTAAATGTATCCATTTCATGTTTTGCACCTTCCTACCAATATATAAGGTTCACGTTATTATATTACAAATAATAAATAGCAGGAAATCAAACATGCAGGCATTTTCCTTCTGCTCATTCAACTCCTCAAGCATTAAATATTCTTTAAAACACAGAACATGAACATGAAAGCTGTGACAGGTACATTTGGAAAGCTTGAAATCACACAGTTATGACCAGCCAACAAACAGGTGGGTACTGAAATGCATATGATTCATGGTAGGTCAAATATACCACAACCAGACATACTAACTAGTTCAAGGTTTAAGAACATTATTTATTCTACAGACTTTTCCTGAAATTTTAATGCAGAATTAGATAATTCTTAGAAAGAGATCAATCAGCTTTAAAATCTGCAAGTAAACTTAGAATCTGAGAACACTTTGTCAACACCAACGCCTTATGACCTAAAATCTTAAAAATCTGTAAACTGCTAAATTTGTTTCTAACATCACTGGATTAGCCTTTGCTTTAATTGCTTAACTGCTCCTGAAAACCACTTTGATTATAGCTGAAATGTAAATGAAGCCTACAGTTCTATTTGTAACGCTTTTTTGTCATTGATTTTACACAGTTCTGAAGAACTGTTAGGCTGGCATGATGTGGTTAATAGAGTCAGAACAAACTGAGTTCAAAACAAAGGAATGAACTTACTCTGTTTATGACTATTATTTAAAGATGCAGCCCCATGAAAAAACCTGTTTCACCACCAAACAGGGCTCCAGAAAAAAACAGCAAGGACGTGAATCCTGCAGATTCTGCTGTTGCTGAGCCATACAACAATCTGTCAGATAACTCAGATAGTTTTGCAATAAATGTATCTTTACTTGCATTGTTTTGCATTTTAAAGAGACCAACATAAACATGAATAGGAACTTTAAAACAAACAAACAACAAAAAAACCACCCAAACAAACCACCAAAAATTTGATTTTGTAGAAGGTGATGGTTTGGTCTCTTATGTCACCACAGAATCTTCAAGCAATTTTTTTTTTTCCATATAAATAACACAGAATTGCAAAGACAAAATAAATAAATCAGTTCAGATAAATTCATGACCCTTCCTCCAGGAAAGCTTAAGAAAACTGTGTTTTGCAAACATTGTTATTAGACCCAGAGCTCATTTTCATTTTCTGTTTGAAAGGCGTACCAAACAAGATGAAGCAGAAGAGGCATGCAGACTAAAGCTACACTGATATTATGCCTAAAACAATTTCTGGCATCCCATCAGCTAAAACATTAACTCTCCAAGTGCTGTGTATCATAAAAATACCAGGAGACATACACAATAAAGAACAAGATATTGTGTCCTCGGTGTAAGAAGAGTGCCTTGTAGTATATATTAATTATGAATTCTGTATAATATGAATTGCATTCACAGAGCCACTTTTTTTCCTACTATAAATTTATAAATGCCACTCAAGTCCTTTTGGACTTGATTTGAGGCATCTGACTTAAACCTCTCCTTGACGAGATATCTACGAAGGATTCCACTTAACAAACACATCAGAGATAGAGCAGATTTCCAGGATTTGAAAGATAGTTCAATTAATTCAAACCCAATCTGGGATGCCAAAAAAGGATACTACTAAGAGCTGCTTCAGAAAAAATGTTATAGCAAAGGAAATAATTACAACCTTGAGAAATTTACAGAAGTGGTCAATATAGGCAGCCTAACACAAATGAAAGAAATGTTCAACTGCTTTAGAAAAATTACGTAGTTCAGGATGTCAGTAACTGAAGTCAATGAAACGCTACCAGATTATCCCACCCTCATTCACTTCACTGTATTCATTAGTATAGTCAAATTTTCATTTCATACAGAAGCCACCTGCCTCCAAAGCCATCCAGTTAACTATATTTCCAGGAAGAGCCAGACCAAATCTGAATCTATTCTGGATTCTGGGAGAATCGGCTTTAAAGAGGCAACAGTAGTAGACTGTTGCCGTTGTTAATTTTGTATTAAATCATCCAGTCCTGAACAAAATGAACTGGAAGTCAGAGAATTATGGGAAATGATAAAAAATGAAAAAAAAACCCCAAAAGATAAAAAACTGCCAGAGCCCATGGAAGTAGAATTGTTTCTTACAGTATGAGGATCTTTCCCCATGAGGATATTGGGAAGGTACGACAGTAAAGTCTTGGGCACCAAATGGCAGCTCTGAGGAACAGTAACTATCTCAGTATAGGAACTATTTCAGAATGTACATCACTACAGAACAGCCCTTACCACATCTCCAACTGCAGAACGAAGCAAACAGCAGGGAGTAAGACATCAGGAAGACTGCAGACACATTTTCTATGGAGTTGGCAAAGCATGACAAGCTGCCCAAATCATTTAAGAAAAAGATCTCTCTCCTTATGATCCATAATTGACAGGTCTATGAACTTCCATGATCCTTCCATGATACAAGGAAATGACCACACAATGCCACATTCTGCCCTTGCAACAGAAGCACGGAAAAAACTTTGGATATCACTGGTTATCTTCTCTGAATGTATGTCACATTGCAATTCTCCACAGACATATATGCCTTCACAAAAGACGTGTAGTAAGACGGTACTGCTAGAACTTTAAAAGGTCAGACCAGTCAATTCCAGGGACTCCATACAGATTTCATATAATTTGTATATTTAACAAGTGTCTAGCAAAGCCTTGTAAAGCTATTAATCAAAAAAAATCCTATTCGGTTCATTGCATGACATACATAGCATTATGTATATATTACTAAATGACTGCTACGATCAATGCTATTTCACTGGAAGCAAACCTTAATCTTAGATGCAATGATATCATGAAGGAATTGTCCATGGGCTTGCCTATTTTCTGTGCTTGTACCAGCTGGTCTAATAAAATTATTGTCTCTTTCTACAGATCTTGCTTATTTTAGCATTTGTATTGTCCACACGGATCCTCTGAACGGAAAATATCAGTTGTATCTGACAGCATCATAAATTACAGGGCTGTTATTGCAGTCATGTGTCACATTACCATCATAGTTTTGACATCTAAAGATCAAACCAAGGAAATCCAAAATCCATAATTTGATGCTAACTTGGGGCTTTGGGGTTTTTTTCAGTTCTTTTTTAACTTCATTACGCATAGACCTAGTAACAATATCATAGATGAAAACTCAAGGGGACTCAGAGGAGGGGGAAAAAACCTAGTTAATAAGACATCCTAACTTGACAGTCAGGTTGGGGTATTTTTACTATTTTTTCTGCTTCTTAGTGCCACAAACTGCACTTGTAGTATGGAGAATACTACCAAAGTGTAAGAAAACAAAGCACTTAACAAGCCCTAAAGGGAAGACAGATACTGTGTATTGACCATATCTGTATCTTCTCTTGATGTGTAGCCATAACATAATAAAACCTAAAGGGTCTATCTTTTCTGACCGCTCCCTATAACTCCCACTTTCAGGTGAGTGGTTTTTCCATAACTGAGTCCTTCCTTAGCAACTAAATAGAAATGCTTACCAGTTGCCTGAATTATGGGAAATCTCAACACTTTTCCCCCTTACATATCCTTAAGAGGAAGACAGACAGGATCTCACTGAATACGTACTAAACTCAGAACTTTTTAAAAGTGTCACAAAAGCTGGCACTGTAAACTTGAAATTAGTATGTATGCAAAAGAAGCAGCCTCTGGCTTCTCCTTTTGAAATTATCCCACACATTGAGTCAAACCATTTGTTTTTCTTAGTTTTAACAGAGGAGTCAGAAAGTTTAAAAGGCTGCAGAAGCACAACAAAAGAAGCAGAGAGATGAAATGTTACAGCTTCAACACTAATGGAAAGTGATACTTTATAAATACTTTATAAATAGTGATACACTTATAAATACTTAAAGGGTGGGTGTCAGGAGGATGGGGCCAGGCTCTTTTCAGTGGTGCCCGGGGACAGGACAAGAGGCAATGGGCACAAACTTGAACATACGAAGTTCCACCTAAACATGAGGAGGAACTTCTTTACCCTGAGGGTGGCAGAGCACTGGAGCAGGCTGCCCAGAGAGGTGGTGGAGTCTCCAACTCTGGAGACATTCAAAACCCACCTGGACGCGTTCCTGTATAACCTGCTCTAGGTGACCCTGCTCTGGCAGGGGGGTTGGACTAGATGATCTCCAGAGGTCCCTTCCAACCCTATGATTCTATGATGAACTTCTAGGAAAACACTTCAATCTGTATTTTGAATTTAAGGACTGCTTTTGTTAAACTTGTCACTAAAGAACTCAGCATAATTATAATGAAGAGCAAGTGCAGTCAACGTATGTGGGGGTAGCTGATAAATATCCAACACAAGCTCTGAAGATGAACATTAAGAGAAGAATTTCTTATTATTTCTTATATAAATTCTTATTAACATGTAAAGAAGCTGGATTCAGCAAAGTACTTTAGCACAATTCTAACTATAAATATGCATGCACTTCTGCAAAGCTACTCCTTTGCTTATCATTAGGCTTATGTCAAGATCTTGCTATCAGATGCTCTGCTAGGAAAGGAGTAGTAAAGTACCACATACGCTCTTCTAAGTAGCTCTTCCTAAGAGGCAACTTCTACATTCTCTGCACTAAGACACCGGGACGCTTATATTTGGAGAAGAATTTTGCCTTAATTTCACCGGGAATGACTCATTATAGAATTAGAAACTGTAATTTTGTTTAGTTCCAACATCAGATTTTTCATATAACAATAATACTGCTCCTACCCAATACACATTCAGGGTCTGGCTGCTGGATGTCTTCTGAGTAAGGGCTAGGTCTACCAGTGGTAAAACCACTGCAACTGGATGACAGCAGTTACTACTGTAATATAAGAGAACACAGAGAGCATGATTACGTACATACACATCAGGAGGGCTGCTGCTGCACTGCTGATACCATTAAGCACCACATAACACGAATGAGTAACAACTCTACCTTTTATTTGTTTAAATGTAAACAGCTGTAAGTGCTCACAGTGACTGTCACACATCTTCCACTGAAACACCACTGAAACAGCAGCAGAGTATCGAGTCTGAAGTGTTGGCTGGAAGGTACCTCTAGAGTACATCTAGTTTAGTCTTTCATTCAAGTAGGACTACTCACAACATGGGAACACGTCAATCACGGCTTTGTCTTGGGAAGTCTTGAAAGCCTGTACAGATGGAGATTACAATACCCCTCTGTTTTCCCTGATCCCACTGCTAAACACCCCAGGGAAAAATGTTTCCTAACATGCAGCCTGAACTTCCCAACTCACAATTTGTTATATCGTCTACCTAGAAAAGTTCAGCTCCATGGCACACTTTCAACTCTTCAAATACTTGCTGGCAAGTATTAGCGTCCTCTTCACTAGACCAAAGTCCCTCACCCTGTCTTCATACGATATTGGCTCTGGGCCCTTCATGCCTTTCCCAACAGTTTATGTGGTCATGAAATTGCATTTATAAACCCTTTGCAATTATTTCAGAGGGAAACTGAAGGGAATTGTATTAAGGATGGTGAACAGACACTGATACTTCATCACTCAGATGTGTACTCTAAATGTTTTGCAGGAATTGAAAGATGGCCTAGAGAATTTTAAGTAGGTTTTATCTGCTGGAGCAGATAAAGCAATATAGGTTCCTGGATTTACCATAACAGATTAAACGTTCTAACATGGCTTCACTATTTAATTTTAGAATGAAAGTAATTACTCCAACAATACTGCTTATTATTCCCTAAAATTTCTCTTAAGCAGGTTTTATGTTGCTAATGATAGCTCATACCATTGCATGCTCACCATATTCCTTTATTAAACATACATACAACATTACTGCCATAATATTTTTCATCAGTTTAATTCAAGAATATTTGACAAGATTAAACTGTTCAGCTACTTGCTGTTCTGAAAAACACTCGTCATTAACAGGATGCACTGTTTCTTATGTAAGAAACAGTTTCACCTTACAATATTTTTACTGGAAATAGGGATAGGATTGCAAGGAGTATAGAAAAAAGCCAACATTGGGGATCTGACCTTCTGTCAGATGCAATGCGAAGGAAGCCTTGCCAAACCAAGCAAGACAGTGAGGCTCTTTGAAAAGAGGACAGGAACAGTGGGGAGCAGGCAACATTTAAGAGTTTGTTCAAGTTTGTTCAAGGACTCGATCTGATTTTATGAGCCAGCTCTACCTCCCCAAATTGCTTGCCGAAAAATCTTATTTCAGATTCAATGGAAAAGGCTGCTGAAAGAAACTTGTGAATAACTAATGTACAGAAATGTGCAGCTGGAGCTGGCTCAAGGCTTTCCCAGTAGCTGACAGCCACCCTCAGCAGTGATGCCAACCTCCACAGCAACTCCCCTCCAACAGCAGCAACAGCTCGTCGTGGCCTCCCTGGCTTTGCAGGCAGCTGGCGCAAGGAAAATGAGCAGCGGGATCTTTGTTTTCACCACCCCCAAGATCTGCTGGCCCGGGCAATTTCCCTGCTTTGCTTATGTCTGCAGTCAGTCCCAAATTGCATAAAGACATATTGATATCCAGCCATTACTCCATTTTTCTCATTCTGATATACAGATGCCCGTGTAAAATTCCCCCATCCTGCACACAGCCTGACACAGTCACCAGTCCAATGTAAAAATACCATTATGAAACACAGAATAAAAATACAGGTGATAAACTCCACAAGTGAAGAGAAAATTTGTTAACTATAAACAGATCCTACAATCTTGGAAAAGATTATTACAATTTCTTATCAAACACCAAGAAAAAAACCCACTGTACTTATTCACAGATCATGGGACTGTCCAGTTTTATGACTAGAAACATATTTTTATGAAACATAAATAAAAATAAAATGAAATTTCATTCTGCCATGAACCTCTTACTATATAAAAGCTTTTACACTGCAAAGATTTTGTATGACGGTTAAACACAAAACATGAATATAACTAGACATACAAGCCATGATTTCTCACATTTTTATCCAAATGCAAATTCTTACTCTTTCTCATCTTTTAATAGATTAAAAAATATTATATTTCCTTCCACTTTTTTTTGAATTCTATACTTTCCGTTTTCATGTTAAAATTACTCTAGTTTGGACTTACATATTGAACGTCTTTTTGCCATTTGTTGCTCTGGAAAAATATACAATTACTCCTGCAATTACAGAAATAACTGAATTGGCAAAATTTATAAGCACTTGATTCTAAAAAGTCAAATCCTGAAAAATACCTGAAGAACGCTAAAATAGCATTTGAAAGCTGTATCAGCTGGTACCCAGTGAAGGGAATGCAGCATTTCCCAGTTAACAAACATAGTGCTTTGAACAGAAAAGACCAAGTACCGTATTAATCTGAAACAATACAGAAGCGTAGCGGAGTTTCACCCATTACTGCCTTTATGATTGTCTAGAGTGGCATCTAGTGGGCATAGTGCAACTTACATATTGAATGAAAAATGTAGTAATTAATTTTTATCTTAAAAATTGTTAGTAATTTAAATAACATCTGTTAACAAAACTAGGATTTCACTAATTTTGAGGGACTGAATTTTGTTGAAATGATGAGAGAGAAGGCAGTGAGGAGGTACACAAGGTGCATTTTTCAGTCAACAAATTGCACTGCGTATATAACTACATTTATGCTGGTAACAGATATTTATTTGAGTGAATGGGCGTTCAGAAACGCTAACTGTAGAAGAGGAGGTACTGATGCAAGAGAGCTTCAGAAAAAAAAGCAGGGGTTAATATTTCCTAAGTTGTTCAGTACCACAGTAATGGACTCTATTATTTTACCTGACAAAACCTTGTGCATGTGAATGATTTTTGTGCAAAAGCCTATGCTAATTAGGAATGTCTCCATTTTCCAAGTAAGAGTTACAGCAATTATTTAAGTAGAAGCACTGCCTGGCTGCACAGAAAAACCTACAGTGTATTCCTTGGCTAGAAATTTAACAGAGCTGCTACATGAAAGTTGGGAAATAACAGAGGTAATCAGGAAGTAGGAGGTAAACGCAGAGTTGTCCACTATGTAAAAAAGTAAATAAAGTATCAAAACTGGAAGCGCTTCAGATTTTTGCCATCAGTATGATATATAATCTTGCAGCTATACTGCTGTAACTAGCCATCTAGAAAAAACTGCAATGGTTGTACAAATATTTTGACGAATAACTCAAATGCAGTAAGAGACAACTTCAAACACAGAGCTCAGGAATAATTCCTTCATTTTCTTCACTGGTTTTGAATCTTTGTGCAAATTAGCCTGACAAAAAAAAGCTGCTGGTAAAGGACTGGGAAGACATCTCTGTAGATGAGAACTGTATTTTTAAACTCTCACCTCTCCAACAACTTAAATTTGCAACACTGCACTCGCAAGTATATGGCAATTCTATGTACCCAGTAGAGGGACAGATGAACCAAATCTGGAATCCATCGAATCAACATGTTCAACAACCATCAAAGCACACAAACACTGTCCAAAAAAAAAAGTGCTCCAAAATGTGTTTAAAAGACATGGGCCAAACATTGCTGTCAAATATTTTTTAAAATAAAATATGACTGTTAAATTAGTTTTGATGAAATAACATGAATGCCAGAATAACCATTTTTCATGAATACCTACATATTTTTGAGAAAAAAAATGGGTGAAAATATTTTAAAATTAAATTGTCATTTGGAAAAGGCCCTTTTCTGGACAGTTTTGACACTCATTTTTGAAAAAAATAAGTGGTAGTCGTCTATGCCAGCAATTGCTGCCAATAGCAACATTTACGAGCCGCGTTTCTGGCAGCCTCTGCAGGCGGCTTCACAATCGCTCAACCTCCCATTTCCATTACAAACCACCCACTTTAACAAAAGAGAGAGGTTCTGGCTCTTCCTTATGCAAATGCTTCCCGGTACTGATACTTTACATTTGAAAGGTTCTTTATCCACAAACTAAATAGAAAATACATATGCGTTATGTGTGAACAGGTATGAACAGATACAGTACATACAGCAACAATGTTTGGCACAGGTGGTTAATGTGTTATTTTCTGTAGTTTCCAAATAAACAATGAGTTCCAGAGATTTTATTTCCCATGGAAATAACATTATTAAATAATTATGAAGACCATTTGAGGATTTTAATTCTATCTGGGAGTTCATATTATCTCTGCCCTATGCTCAATTGTTCTGGATTGCTGAATGTTGATGGAAAAAACAGACAACTGAAGTATTGTATTTATTCACAATGCAGAAAAAGAGAAGTGCTCTGATCTCAACATTGTTTTCTTTCAGCCTTCATGCTAAGCCATGTAGGACTAGTCTGTGAATCAGGAACATAAAGTGCTGCAAGAGAAGTGGAAGCATGCCCAGATGTGAACAGCAAGATAGTTTAGATGAAAAAATGAAACGCGTGCTTCAGATAATTGCCTCCATAAAGAGCGAAAGTATTCTGAACTCTGTGGCCTCTTGCCATTTCTTATTTTTGTCCAACATCAAAAGAAAGTGCAAATGGAACATTGTACCAATTTGTCACCCCTTAACAGATCCCACTGAAAACAATACAGAAGTTCCATCTAGGCTTTGGGTACTCATCCATTTTCCAGATGTATTTTGTCTGGATTCAAAGCATGAGCATGTATGCCTGCATCTACACACCTGTATACACACACAAATGAGTTCACAGTAAAAATACTTACTCTGGCTTTCATGTAATTATTTTCATGTAATTTTAATACATTAGACTTTAACTGGAATATTTTTTAACAAACCAAGCAATGTTGATGCTTTCTACTTGGAACAACCTAAGAACAATAAAATTTTCCGTCAATCAACAGAACTGACATCCTTGCACAGTGCCTTTATTTACTAATTAAAGCACAGAAACATCAGAGAAAACCATCCTACAAAGTTCCTTCGGTTTCAATTTGCACTTGTATCCGAGGTACTGAAGCCCCGATTTTCTAAATATTCTGTTTTGCCTTCATCCAAGTGTTACTTTTGATAAAACTGCAAGACAGTTCTTCAACGCCAATTAAGTACTGTGAAGCTAACTACATTATTCAGATATCCGCCGTCAAAAAAGTAGGGTCCTTCAGGGTTTTAAAGAAGCTATGGCAAAACCTTATGGCATGACCACAAAGATGGTCCCCAAAAGAAACAAACAAACAAAATCTTTCACTTGTCAAACTATGATTTTTCTACTTAGAATCACAGAAGAATTTATGTTGGAAGACACCTGTGGAAGTCATCTGGTCCAACTCCTTGCCCCCAGCAGGACTACCTTTGTCATTAGATGAGGTTGCTCATGGCCATGTCCAGTTGAGCTTTGAACATCTCTCTCCAGGATGGAGACCCTAACCCTCTAAGCTACCAATTCTACATCTCTCACTCATATGTAGCTATCATCTTTCAGCCCTCATGATGTATGAATAACAAGCTAAACATAGTTTTACTGAGGGTCACTGTATTTACAGACTATTAAGTCACTAGACAGTTTTAATAATCCCCTGGTGGTAATGTTTTGGATAAAGCATTTTTAAGAACAACTTTCTTCCCAGATTATTTAACTCCATGCTACTTCCAAAGGGACTCCACCAGTCACATTTCCCATCTTCCTTCCATCTCTCCTGTTGCACTTGACTAAGTAACCCGTTGAATTCCTGCAAGGTTTGTGCAATGGCTTTCAGAAACATTGCTTGAGCCTCTTCCAGATCTACTGGTTCTGTTCACATCTCAAAATAGTTTCCTACTGCTTGTGCCATGCAAACATCTTCTACTGGTAAACGAAACTGCTATTTTGCATTTCAGAAACCTAGAAGACTTGATGGGGGATCACAGCTGCACTTCGGTCCTAAGTAACAGCCACGGATTTAAAAAGTTCATAAACTCAAAGCGCTGAACGCTGAATGAGAGAGCATCAAGTTATAGCAGCAGAATTCTCAACACTACAAGCAGCAGTCTTCACACAACTCTGGTTGCTACACCACTGTACATGACACAGCAGCAATGGAGCAGGTTTAGGCAAATTTCTGGGGAACTCTCTCTGTTCAGAATGAGGAGAATGGTAACACATGCAAAAGTATTTATTCAAATGTTTCAAAAATGACTGATCAAGGCTGGCACAAAAAAGATTCAATCTGGTTACCATATCAGCTTAGATGATGCAGGTCCTTAGAGCCGACAAACCATTTGGTCCCATTTGTAAGGAAGTAAAAGCCAGTGGACACAAGGCAAAAGCAAGAAGCCAGGAAAATTATCTTTATAGAATCATTTCTGTGGATGTCCATGAGCAATATGGTATTTGTCAAGATCACAGATCCTAGACAACAGTTTAACATGTGTGAAAAGAGAACACACGGGAAGTAATGGCATGCATCTACAATTTCTGAAGCCAAGGAATCAATTTTGCTATTATTTTAAAACCTCAGAATTCTTAAGCTGTTCCAGCCTGCCTCATATATTAGAAACATTTTCAGCAAGGACTATAATCTGGGATCAAATCTGTAAGTACGTGAATTATAAGAAGGTGGTACTTTCTATAAAACTTTTAATGCAAATCGGATGACAACTCTGATGATTAAAGGGAAGGGAAGGAAATACTGGTTTAACAGAAATTCAGTTACACATTATGTTAAAACTAATAATTTTGGCTGCAGCTACATCAAGTAATTTATTAAGACACAGTACAAGCTTTGAAAAAAAAAAATCCACCTCTAAAAAAACCAAACAAAAGCTTAAAAAAAAGCTTTAAAACAACAGCTTTTTTTAAAAAAAAAAAGAAGTACTATGCTTGACAAGAATCTCCTCCTTTTCTGATTAAAAAGAACCAACAATGGGTCTTAATAAACCTCTTAAAAGGGTTGCAAATAACCTGTCTATATAAGATATATAAATTAATTTGACCTTAACAGTAAAACTGGTTCTATTTGCTTTGTCATTCAAGGTCAGTGAAAACCCAGCACATAAGCTACTTATGAAATAAAAGCTTTTAAAGTTACATTAATGTTACTATTTTAACAAAGGAAGAGACATTTCAGTGATTCTTTTATACGTGGTTTCATTTATCAATGAAAAGAAATTGCTTAGCAAGTAAAATAATGAAAAAACTATTGGTTTCCTAAGGCATAGAGATGCATATATAAGATTTTTGTACATAATAGGATACATAATATCTATTTATAACGCTGGGCATTAGTGAAATCCCCTACTCAAAAATCAAAGTGGAAGGAATATTACTTGTAAATACTAGCAACACTTATCTCCAATCGTGTTAAAACTTCACATTTTACAATTGTATTTGTTTTTTTTTTTTTAAAAACCAAAATACATCAGCTCTGACCAAAATAATCTACTCTGGGATTTTCCCCCAAATTAATTTTGTGCAATGGATATTCAGAATACTCATACTGATTTACTTCTAAAAATTATCTTTTATCAATTAATACTTTATGCTGCCCAATTCCTCTGTAGGTTTGCAGCCTTCGATGATACCTCAGGAAAGGCACTATTTGCTTTTTCATAGTTTAAAAAATGTCAAAATTTCACTTAGCTTATTAATCCATTATCTTAGCTGAACTGAGGAAATTGTACCCTGTCTTTTCTGATTTTCCTCTGGGAACAGAGAAAAAGTAAGACCTCTACTGATAAAAAGCCCACATTTTCATAAGAACATAGACGTAATACAGGCTATATGAAATCATATACGCCTTAAAACTTTCAGTGTGCTAATGCGGAAGAAAAGTAGGTACAAGCATCAATAAATATCGTCCTTTATTTTGCCATTTCCAAGTACTTAACAAGCTCTGCAATGATAATGAAAACCTCTTTTTTATGAAACTAGATTTTACAGGTATACTGTGATGTCTCTAGTCCTTCTACAACTGCAAGTGATTACTGGCTCTCTTACAAAGCTGGAATTTGTTTTTGCATTTACTATACTAAGACCATGAGATTTTCATTGTTTAGAAGAGCTACCTGTGATATTTAAATGCAGCATATCCTGGAATATGGATTAATACACTTCACCTAGAAAAAATCCTTTATTTAAGAAAACAAGTTGATTTTTAAATTATAAAAGTTCTAAACTTAGCTTTATGATAAAGCTGCAAATTTCTCCAGATCTGCTGGCATAATTCAGAGCAAAAGCCTGACCTAGAGGACATAATACATCATAAATTAATTTACCAGAGAGATGATTCCTTCATTTTTTATCTCACCTCTAATTCTGTCAGACTTTTCTGAAGAAGTTATAAGGTCAAACATCTGATAATTTAACTTATAACATGTTCTCCTTCGTCACATCATATCAGACTGAGGGACGATTTACTTAATTTACAGTACTATTAATGTCATTAGTATATGTCCTCTGGATCAAATTTTGCCCTCATTTCCACCAATGAATCTAGATAGACTTGCTGTTTTATTAAGGGCAGAATTTGGAACAGTTAGCTATCTCTCCTTTTACATGTATTTAGGAAGAGAAAGGCATTTCAAAAATACATCATCTGAAATTTTTGAAAGGTATCTTTGAATATACTGTCCTTACCAATTCTTCTTGCTTTGTATTTATGCGCCAAACTCAGATGCTTAGTTATGTGGAATCTAGACACATACTGTGTCTAGAGGAGAGCTGACGTTGTTCCTGAGTATTGCCTGTTAGAAGGATCCTAGTTAAAATACAGTTGGGCAGCCATGTACGGTTTTTTTCATGATTGAAACCCCCAACTCTAGAGCTGCAGATCTTTGCCATGAAAGTGCAATATCACAGATGTATCATTTAAGAGTCACTGTACACGGGACTCTGAATAACACGCAGTCTGAACACTTCTTTTCTATGTATGGTGTCCCGTTACAGAGTAGTTATAATACATTCCTCAGAACTTTTAATACTTAACTCCTCCAAGGGCACGAAGACAGAAACAGTTCCCAGGTCAATCCCACATATATCCAGTGGGTAAAAGCCCTTGAGAAACACTAGCAAAGCTTCTCAACTCAATATAGCCTCATCTGGTTTATAATCCAAATGTTTTTTTCCTGAATAAGCTAAACAAGGGAAGAAACGGATTTACATGAAATACAAATCAAGAGCCTTAAGGGCTCTAAACCAGTTTCATAATGATGGTCATACAAACACACATGCACCGAGTGGCAAATAAGAATTCTTACAGATTTATGTTTACTCCTGAAAATGAGATAAATGAAAAAATGTATTAACTAAAAAAAATGCCACAGATGATTAAAAAGTATAGGGTTTTTTTTATAAAAACATACTATGAGGAAAAAGACTTCAGGCAATAACATGCAGTGGACTAATTAGAAAAAAGAAAGTAGGCCATCTAACAAAAATCATACTGTTTAATCAGGCCATGAAAGCAATGCAAAGGGAGTAGCAGAACACTGCAAGTTGTCGAGTCAGATCTTTTCGTTTCAGTAAGAGGCACACAGATCAAAGAAGGATTAGATTCTATCATAGTATCACACTGATGGCATACATATGAAGAAAGTAGGGCATTTACACACGCTCTCTCACTTTGGTGCTAAAATTTTAATACTGTTTCATAATTTAAAGGTAAGTGCAAAAAGTATCTCTTAACTGATTACCAAGGCCTCCAAATTAAATTACTGTCTTCCCTACTGAGCTTGTCACACCTCAGTGAAGAACAAAAATATTTCTGGGGGGTAAATTTCTTAATTCAAGGTGTTAACTAACACATTTAAAACCTTTGCCCATACTTCTGCCACACCCATATTCAGGCAAACCATGCTGTGTTTTATGCAGAATAAATAAACCCATTCTTCTCTCGTGTTATTGGACTGTAATGCTTAGAGATACAGGGGACGGAAAATTAAGGGAAAAAAACAGTGCTCTGGCATACCAACAAAATCTAGACAGACAGGCTACAGTTTGCTGAAAGCCAAAACTAAGCTGCCCAGATGAACGAATGCTTAGCTCTAAGATAGTTTGGATCCATCCCAGTGCTACAGTAACAGAGGCGTAAGGCTGCTGGAAAGTGCTACTAGGGTACGTATGTATGACTTGAAAACAAAAACTGGTTTGAATTACAGTTATGAACATATTTTAAACTGAAAGATGAAAAGACTCAGACGTTTTCCACTGTTGTTAATAAGAAACATAAATAGTTCAGCGGTGAGGTGAAAGTACCATCTGCAAGACAACGAGAAGGTTTACAGCTTTTGCCTCCACGAAGTGTTTTGAAAGTGAAAACTTGAAAAATCAAAACAGCTTTATGAGTAAAGTGATCTTTTTCATAATAGTTGAAAAGCAGTTACACAAACGGCATCACTTCAGTCATTGGAGAGTCCAAAACATAAAGAAAATCTTCAGCCAGATGTTCTATTCAGTTCACAACACAGGAACCCTTTTAGCTTACAAGAACACTAAGAAATATTGCATACACCACATGATTAGCCTAGGAAGCTACTGCTCTGTCTTCTACAGTAGGGATGCTCTAAGTAATGATCTGCACACTGGAATTATCTGACAAACCAGAGCAAGCCATCTAACTAGAACAGGATACGCTTAATAGGGAACCAAAAAACAGTGATAAACAGCTAACATCAGGAAGTTTGGAATTTTATTTTGCATAGTCAGAATAGCATTTGAAAATTATCATTGCTAATTTTTCTTTATGTGATTTCCAATATATTTTGTTTTGACTTGTACAATTAAAATGCTTAATACTTCTGTCTTGACTTTGTGGCTACAAAAGAATAATGCAAACACAGAACCAGACATTTCTGGCTTGGCTTGAAATGAGGCAAGTCTGACTGAGTTCCCTCTTTATCGACACATGTCTAGCTTCCAAAGTGAAAAGAGATGAAGTTGGTGCAGATTACATCATAATTTTTGTAAATTCAGCTTTGAATAATATAGTTGATTATATAACTAACGTAGCGATATTCTTCTTTTATGGAAAGACTATAAATGTAAAAGCTTTCAGAACTCCCAGACTTTATTAAGAAATGAACCCTGAAAAAAGTTTAGCACACAAACATGAATGTCCAGGGACACCTGTTTTACCTCGTTATGTCAACCATTCTCTTAAACGGTGAAATCAACATGGATGCAGCCATAAAGAACATTCAAATATTTTCTTTTTTTCATCTAACTTTTGTAAGTATGTGTTAAAAGACTTCCATAGGACAGTGCCAGTGAGTAACTCATAAAAGTTTGATGAAAAACTTAAAATAGCCCTCAGGAAGGACAAAATATCCTAAACATTAAATAATCTCCCTACTCTGTAAAACTACATTCAAAATACTCAGTACTAGGGTATTTTGCCCTCTCAGCTCATCCACTTCCCTGCTTCTGTTATTTTTTGAAATAAAACCACAATATACATCCTATGCTTTAAGTCAACGGAATGAAGTTTACTACTTTAGGGTCTGTTCTAGAATAGAATATATAAATTTTGTCTTCATTTCCACCACCTATTTTTGTGGCTCTGCTACATAACACTAACTGCACAAATAGCTACACTAAGAACATTTCTCTATATTCAACTGTATTCCCCTTCAACACAAAATAGATAGGTTTCTTTGAATCCTGCACGGAGCAGATCAGCTTTGCCATATTTGAAGACTGATCCCCTCCTCCCCTCTCAACCCCTGTAGTGCTTCTCACTCCATTGGGTGCAGTTATGTATGACTCCTGGTAGGCGCATTTGGAAAACACCTGGAATTGGACAAGTGAAGTTATTTGTTCTTTAAAACTGGTGCTTTTTGCTGAAGCTTGCTTACCTCATTGTCTGACTCCACAAGCACTTGATCATATTCACTAAGAGCTACTAGGAACATGATAGATGTGACATTTTCAAAGCAATGTATCCATTTTCTTCTTTCTGATCGTTGGCCTCCTACATCCACCATTCTGCAAAATTAACATCTACATCAACTCCATGAATACCTTTACAGATAAACACACAAGCACACACACAACGACAAAATTCAAGAATTTAGTTGGAAACACAGTTTGGTTTGTTTTCCTTAGTGATTTTTTCCATTGATGTTTAATGGAACCTGTTAATCATATTTACTTTTAAGTCTGATGTGTTTTCTGTATTTAAATTATTGTAGGTCTCAAAACCCTCAGATTTCTGAGACACAAAGGTCTTATCAGCCATGATCTGGCAATGTGTTGAGTCTGCTGTATTCAGCAGAAAGAGATGTGAACAGAATGGACTTGGTGGTCTGCCCTTTCCCCCCCAAATTATCAAGAGTCAAAATTCCCAACTTGTTAAAGCTGCCCCATTTTAAGAGGATGAACAGAACACAGTATTTTTAATAATTTAATAGCCAAAATTAAAACTCTAATTTGCTTGCAATATATTCATTCCCACGTCATCCCATGTCTCAGTGTAACTGAACACACGTGTCTAACTTGCAATTGCATAGTTATTTTTTAAACAACTGTACTTGCACTGAAGTAGGATGATTTCTCCCTAAAGGACAGTAATTTCTCTCTAAAAATCAACTACACAAGTGGTAACTTTGTATTCCATAATTTACATGAATTACAAGGACACATGATTCTATCTTCAGATTATTATTCACAGTGAAACCTTGATATATATTATTGAAAAGACGAATTGCAGGTTTTCTGTGAGTAAAAGCTACCTTCAGAAAAAGACAAACCTAATTATCTGTCATCATTTTGACATCTTTAACATCAGCTCCTTATTAGATGTGGACAATTACATTAAAATATATTCACAAAGCTCAAATTTTAAAAACATAGAATAATTGCTTTTTATGCGTTTTTAACCAACATCCTATACATGGTATTACTAATGTAAAAGGAAACAACAGAAACAAAGCACGTGGGTGTTAAAACTTTTTCTACCTGAAAATGACGCTTTGTAAGTCGAATGGATATTCAATGATCCCTGTTGTGGGGACTCGAACTCTGAGCACATCTTGCTGAGTTGGCAGATAGGTGGAATCTGCTATGCGGTCCAAGTCATTAAGATAGCTATAGACAGGGAGAAACAACAGGAATGCAAGACAGTGACACCATCATCCCACTGAGGAAAAGAGAAAGGAAGACTTGGGAACGGAAATGGGCTGTGGGGTAGGGAAAAGTACAACAGAAAAAAGAGCATTATCGGCATAAAACAGGGGACAAAGTATAAAAATGTGCTCCATCCTCCCTTCCTGTACACTTTCATAGCTTCAAAGAAAATTCTACAAAAAGGTAGCATAATTATTCTGGTTATTTTCATACAAGTTTGTTGGTTTTCATAGGTAAATTCCCAAAGATTTGAAGTTTTCAATGAAGTAATTCTAGGCAATTTAGAGACAAATAATACTATAAAATGTGTGAAAAATATAAAATCGCAGAGTTTCATTTGAATACATAACGTGTTTTGTGATACTCATTCTGCAGTGTTTACACAGATACATGGATAGACAAATGTTGAATCTCACAAGGAACAGTGAACTCCTATAGAATAGATCATTATCAGTTATAAAATGATAGGATAAATGGTACTCTTTGGAGATTAAATAATAAAAAAAAAAATATAAAAAAAGGAAAAACCCATCCACTGACAAATTAAAAAACTGACCGGACTTTGTTATCAGAAGGCAGCACTGGTTATTCAGTGGGATCTCTGGTGCCTGAAAGTCCTGCATTCACACTGAAACTTCTGATTAAATCAATAAACCTGCAGTTCATGAAATACATGCCGGTTGGTTAGCAAACAACCCAGAATGGCTATAAAATTGCTTGTAAAGGTTCATTAACTACAATACAAAACTCTTCTGCTATCGCTTAATGGTGGGTTTCAACCACAAAGCACCGGTGTACTGGAGGTTTTAATGAATTCTCATAAAAGAGATACTTCAAAAAAGATGTGTGTATGACAGCCTGTCTGGGTCCAGGAGCCAGACATTGCATGAAATCAGTGCATCAGGCAGCTTGGTCTCCCTACATGGTAGATGCCTGGGAGAAGGACTGCTTCAGGAAATGAAGTTCTTGGGCATTTCGTTACTTGGCAGTACAAGAATGACCTAGAGTTAGCCACTGAGAAGATTAACCTACGGACGCCCTCATTCATTCTAGGGGAAAAGAGCAATGGTCTTGTAATTTATTGAATGATGATGAAGTATCACTAAACTCTGAACGTGTTCCTTTCCTTGTAGTTATTAGTGAAGATGTTCTTTTCAAATGAACCCCCACAAAAAATAATTAGACTTCTAGATGCTCTGAATGATTTCAGAGCAAGTTATCCTGAACAACGACAGAAACAAAGCAGTTTGATTTCTACCTTACAGCAAAAATATGTAAGAATTGATTTGTGAGGTCTGGGAGGGAGCCAAAAACATTATAAAATTTCCCTCACTATGATTTTATTCATGAAAGATTAATCTGATAGTAAACACTGAATGTGAGAAAGTTACACATAGTTAGAAAGACGTATTGAACCATATATTATATCACAGATAATTCAGAAACTACTGCTCTGAAAATATTTTCTGAGAACACTGATTAGTTTCTGCCAGTAAGAAGAAGGTGGCTTGAGAGTCTCAGAACTTCATCTGCTCTCAGGTGTTTTACACAAAAAGCAGAATGGACAAGCACATAATCAATTTGCTGGGGGGTGTGTGGAGGGAAAGTATATGTGAACAAAATCGGTAACTCCCACAATAAGAAACAGAGAAAGACTATGAACTAGCTTCTTTTTCCTTCTCACCCCCCAAAAAATTGGTTTTGGTTGGTGACTGTATTTTGGAAGGGTCATTGCAGGTCATTACATGCTACAGTGGTATTCACAACAGCAGAATTTTAACTGAATAAATTGGTAGGTGTCCCATTCACACAATTGTCTTGTTGCATTCCTTTGGCAAGCTTCAGCTGTGGTCTCCACTGTGAGCCTGGTTACCGCACCTCTGCACCATCAGCACAGTACACATGTTGCTAAGATACGCTGTAATGCACATCTGGCAGATTTTAGAAAGGCAATAATGCAAAAGGATGTTATTAAACAGTTAAATCTAATTTGTGTCACTGGAAAACATTCAACAGGCAGATGAGTATTTTTTTTGTCCTAATACAAATCACTGATGTCATTAAGTTCCAAAGGCATTAATTTATCCTTAAAAAATACTTATCTTTTCCTCATCCTCTGCTCATTCAATTACTAAACAGCAACCTTCCGGCTCATTTCACCCATAGCACCCTACAGAGCCTATACAATCTGTCAAAGAGACCTTATGCATCCTTATGGAGTCCTGTTTCTTTCCCCAGATTTCTTCACCAAACAGATCAAAGGATGTTGGGCTCTCTAAGAAGTGTCCTAGAACATACATTCAAACCCATAATCAAGGAAGCTGTGTCAAAAACAGTAAAGAGCACCCCAGACAAAATATGATCAGATAGCGTGCAACTTGGGTGGTGTGGCCAGAGTCCTTGCCAGTGAAGACTGAGGCAAAAAGGTCATTCAGTACCTCAGCCTTCTCCATATCCTGGGTGACCAGGTCTCCTGTTTCCTTCTGGAGAGGGTCTACTTCTTCCCTAGTTTTGCCTTTCTCTCTGACATATGAAGTTCTTGTTGTCCTTGATGTCTCCGGCCAGATTTAATTCTATCTGAGCTTTAGCTTGCCTAATCTGGTTCCTGGCCACTGTATTTCTCCCAGTTTCTCTGGAAGTTTCTCTGTATTCCTCCCAGTCTACCTGTCCTTGCGTCTACCCTATGTAGGCCTCATATGTAATTTCACATTCTGCTATGAATTTCAAGGGGATTAAACTTGTTTCTGAAAATCAGACTGAAAGCTTTGCTTGCAGCAGCAACACAAAGTTCCCTTCAAGATACTCTAAAATCACTAAAAACTCTTTAAGTGTGTCTTAAAACTCATGTAACCTCTAAAACAAAGTAACACAATTAATACAAAAATCTGTTATCTTTGAGTAAGAACATGTTATCATTTGGATTGACATCAGGGTCTTTCTTTTCCATTGTACCCACTGCTTTGTATCACATCTCAGGTTTTTTTGATATATTGCAGAAATGAATCGTCTCTCTTCAGTCAGATGCAATATTCCTAAAACGCCAGTGGGAGCAAATCAGCACATTTACACTCAAGACTTTTGTATTAATTGCCTAACACTATACTTCTATGTCCATAGTACTACATCGACAAAACCCAAGACTTTTTCTCTTCTCTTGTCTCTCAGATTTTTAGATTGCATTAGGAGGGGTGGTGTGACAGTCTGATTTTTCTGAATAACTGATTTGTTGGGTTGACTCACTGTTTCAAAATGCTGAGAGGGAATACATAAATGAATACAGATGACTGTTTACACAAAAAGAAGAGACAACTGGAATACTATTAATATTTAAAGACATACTACAAACACACACAATTTTCAAATATTACTATTATAGCGTTTCCTTGTAACATTGAAAATTTAGAATTTAATTTATTTGGTTTATCATCATTTAACTCATTGTCACAGTAAAGGCTTATGTTTTAAAATCTTCCTCATATCAAAAGGGTTGTTTTCCCACATGAAAGCTGGGGTTTAAAGAAAGTCTCTGATCACCAGGGGAATGCAGGACTGCATGCATATGCTTTAAGCATCCTTATTAAACTAACAACTTACTTATTTTTAAATTAATTTAGCAAGCAGCAACTTTAAATAAAAAAATCAAAACGTGATAGCTAATGCCAGTTCCTTTCCGCCTTCAAGTGTGCTGGCTCAAGCCCCACTCTAGCTGCATTTCTGCCCATCCCCAGCTGACAGCTCCTTCGCTTGTGCAATGGCTTTGTAACACATTTCTGTCAAAATGATTTGGCACAGTGAAGAAACACTATTAAAATTGTTCAAATTAAGCTAGTTTATTTGACAGATAGAGCCTGGGGTGTGGGAAGTCCGTAAACTCCAGCAGGAAAGCAGGGTGGAGTTACTTCCTCCACTGGCTTATCTGCAACCAGAAGAGGACTTATGAAGCCAGTTCTACGCGAAATGTCTCAAGTCACACAATTCAGATGGGTAAGGAGTGAAAGAAAATTGAAGTTTTTTATTGCTTTTTTTTGTATATCTGCATATTAAAAAAACGATTCACCATGACTTTAAAGCACTTATCTGATGCAGCCCTAAACAAAGTACTGACAAATACGTCTCTCACCTGGGCAAACAAATCCTGTGCACATACAAAAAATTTAAGCATGTAATAGATATGCACAGGGTATTTTACGATAAGCACCTAACTCAAGATGTATGCACAAATACTGCAATCAGCATCTGCCATACAACTAACTCTTCAGTGTATACAAGAAACGGCTACACATGCACTCTTGCAAACAAACCACAAAACTTGTCATAAACATGAACTTCCACAAAAAAGAGTGTTGCCAACAATTGCCCGAACCAGATGTTTCCTCAGTTTATTAACTTCAAAATTTAAAATCGTGATAACAATATGGATATTGGAAATACCTTGGCAGCTGTCCTGAGGGCTAGTCCAAAAGTGGGTAACCACCAGCCTTACCACGGGGAACTCAGCTGCATGGGTAGCAGCAACAGTGCAAGCTGTTTAGGTCCCAACTGTATGGCACTCTGAGCTTTATTTTTACCACCTGCTAAGAAACGTCTTACTTTGATGAGACACACTGTAGCTACATGGCCTCTCACCCAAACAGCACCTACTCAGCTAGGCATTATACAACGGAACAAAAAAAAAGAAATATTGCATAAAATTACTTTAAAAAAAAAAAGCTAAACCACATAGGTCTGAGTAAATTTATAGTACAGACCAAGTTTAAAAAGTTAATTATACCTGTAATTAGTTTCGTAAAAATGAGTTTTAGTGGCTGCTGAGGTAATTTTCCAGGGGGTTGCTATAGTGACAGGCAGAAGGTGCATTACCGAGGCGATGTGTGTCTAATGAGCTGCTGGCAGCGGCCCTCCCTTGACGTCAGGAGAAACTGCCACCGTCTCGCAGCAGGCTTGAGATCTGTCACGCTGACCAGAGGCGGAGGAAGCCTTTTGTTTCCCAGTCAGCACTGGGAGAGAAGTACTTATTTTTATTGCGCTTTACATCACCTATGACAAGGTCCAAGCCTGCAGCCAGCTTCAGGGAAGCTGCCGGGCTATGGAGGTGCTAGTGGTGCCCTGGAAAGAGAGCACATTTCAAAGGTACTGTTTGTCCATGCTTCAAAATGAACAGCAGGAGAGGGATCATGGGTGTAGACTGACTGGCTCTGTGCTTTCCTATGTGCCTTTCCCCTATAGAAATCAGGCAAAGAAGTGAGACTCCCAACCTTAATAAGCAGACCAGAGCTGTTTCAACCAACAACCTTCTTCAAGAAGTTAAATATAAACATTGTCACCATGAACAGGCAGCTCAACATTCAGCCTTAATTAATTTCCCAAAGATACATCACCTGACAAAGGCAGACCATCAAAACTTATTTGAATTCACTTTCCGTGAATGAGGTCTTGAAGCACCTTCAACATGAAGAAATACGGAGCAGGCACTTCAAACAAACACCCTCCTCCAGCCATCGGCTACTATTTTCCAGCATCTTTAAGGTCTGACTTTTGTTGCAAGTAATCAGGTGATAAAGTAGCATTTTCTCAGGAATAATTCCATAATATGAATTTCTGTAACTTTAAAACTATGTTTAGGGTATAGCTGAATTAATCAAGAGAAGGCATTAAGGCATATGCAGATAAAAGGAGAAAAGCTACAGCCTTCACCCACCTGTAACACTCATTTCCCTTTCTGAGGTTAAAAATGAGATTGCTCTATTCATCAGTACTGCCCAGTAACTCCTCCCAAACTCGGCAGGCAAAACTGATGTAGCAAGACACTGAATTAATCTTCACTAGCACACTAATAAACCCTGTGCTTAGAAGGAGTTTGCCTGTGAGACCTTGTGAGCACAGGAGTCCCTGGGGCGCAGAGTGACTCTGAAACGCACTGCTGAGGATCAGGGATCTGCCTGGCACCGCACCAGAAACACGCCAAGATAAATCTCTGTAACAAAACCAAACATGTTGAGACAGCGGTAATTATTGGTGCTGATAAAAGGGTCAGACTACAACCAGTAAAGATGACTTGTTACTACCCAGTCAGCAAACAACGTCACTGGTTTTTAATCTATACGGGGAGAATCAGAGTACAGGGGAAGAAGGATGGGAAAAAACTCAAGAAACTCTGCAAAGTTTGTTGTTTTAACATAAGGTTTGTAGGGGGATTTCAGTGTAACCACAGCTCTAAAAGCAAGGCTTACCAGCTGTATTTCGTATGCAAATGCTTTCACTGTGTTCAACCACATGTAAGACAGATACCACACGGCTGACTTTTTCCAAGTATGACAGTAACCATAAGCATTTACATCTTATCAACCCTAAAGCTCTCAGGTTTAATGCAAAGAAAAAAAAAGGTATTTTCTTTGAAGTTAGATAGTTCATAAGTATGATCCTCTACAAAATGTTCTCTCTCATACACATACTGTGATGGCACAAGTGAAAATAAAGCCCTAACCAAAGTCTAAAACTAAGACTAATCAGAAAAACTATTTAAGAAGATTTGATATATCTCTGTCCTTTGGAGCCTGGCTATTCTGGAAGTGGGTGGGGCGACCCACCACACTGTTGTTGGGGTTTGGTGTTGTTTCGGGGGGTTGGAGCTTTTTTGTTTGCTTGTTTGTTTAGCAAAACACTGAAAAGGATGATAAGAATGCCCCAAACTAGCAGTAATTTTGACCATGTGCCAAAAAACAAGCTTTGAAAGGGAAAAGCCTTTTTCTACATTTTTGGAAACGCATACAACTTGCTTGCCTTTCAACTCCATATATGCAAAATGTTAAAAGTTGCTGTAGCAGGATTTTTCCTACCTCACAGAGCTGCCAGAAAAACTGACACAAGCGTCCTCTTTGCTAACATGCAGCAGCACAGTAAATGGAATCAATTTTCAGTGTACGAACACAAGCCGTGAACAAAGCTAAGTGTAAACAAGTATTGGCCACGTTTTCAGAACTGCTGTAGAGGTTTGGATTTCTGAGCCTCTACATCACTGGTGAAAAGTTGCCACCTGTTTACCAGTTTCCTGAACTATCTAATCTTAATTTAAAGTAAACACAGTAAACCTAATATCTTTGCAGTGAGGTAGGAAGTAGTCTGCACTGTGTTCTTTTTATCCTTATCCCACCCAAACCCTACCTACCTGTCTCCCTCAATTTCCTACATGGCTGAAAGCCAACCTTAGCAAAGGCTAAAAAAATCAAGTAATCAAATAGAAAAACATTTGTGCAAACTTTTCTTAATAGGAAAAATGGTTTAAAAATAATACAGATACTAAAAACATGTTCAGTACTGCATGAAAAAATTATCCTGAAAGAAATACGTACTGTACACTGCTTTATAGAACCCCACTTCCCTTTCTGAGTTTCCCTAGTTCTGTTGCATAATCTTCAGTTTTTCTATAGCACGCAGTGCTTTGGTATGCAGCAGATTTCATGTCCCATCTTTCTTCAGACCTTCCTTTTATATTTGAGGACTATATCTGGGGCACAAGATAGGGTTAGCCTGGTTCTGCTGCTAGTACTTGATCTTAATCTTCAGGCTTTAATTTTTATTTGCTGCTTTTATCTTACTGCAAACCGTACACGAGTAAGGCTGTGTAAACTGTGAATACATAAAAGCAGAATCTACCATTCTGCAACATGAATTGCCGCAAACACAGCTTTAGAACTTGCAAGTACATTTTTACAAATGAAGGGAAGAATCAATGAACTGCATGAAAATGTTTATTAAATAATGATGTGCTTATGTATCTTATAAATTATGAGTAGATGGTTTTCTCAGTCCCAACAAATGACTCTTACACAATTATGACATAGACAGTTACTCATAATTTGCTGTACAAGTGTCAGCCGCATAGCGGGTCTCAATTTAGGACAGTACTGGTCCTTCTGAAAGGCTCACACAGAAGCCTTATGGAATAAATGAATGAATATTCTGATTGCTAGAGGCAACACCAGCAAACAGAGAAAACTGCTGTAGTAAAAACTTAAGATTCATGCACTCATCTTTCCCCTTGTATGTCCCTAAACACATCCTGTTTAGCACACAGTAATTCCACTAAATGCACCTGTTTCAGAAATGGAAGCAAAATGTTATTTTTAACAGACAAGTATGAAGGAATTAATTTTTCAGCCGAAGTTACAAAAACTTCAAATGCAGATGGAATACTGTCATACAAAAATTAGCAAAAGACCAAAGCACTACAATTCAAGCAATGCTTTCACAAAAGGTGAAACATGAACTTTAACAGACATCATTGGGATTTGTCTCTTTCTTCCCTGTTAACAATCAGTGAGAGTCTGAAGATGTCCTCAGAGTCACACCCTGGAGCTCTTATTACATGGTAAAATACTGGAATCTGTATTTCTGTAATAACTGTCCAGCTAACTCAGTTCACATGACCACAGGTATATGCATGGCTGTATAAGTGTTATGAACTAAGTTGTTAAAGGTGATAGCAAATGCAGAAACAAAAGCCTTAGGACTCTCACGTATGTATGAGAATGCCATGACACGTATGGCTAATAAAGCAGTGCATTAAATAATAACAAAGCGAGGTGTTAAATACCCACTGGCATAGCTAACACAGTGGGTAGGAACCTGAGGGAAAATTATATTTAATTACCTGAAGTGTTAGAAAACACAGCCATGGAAGGGAAACTAAACGGATATCCTCAGTGTTTGTGTAGCAACTAGAAAGTCCTTAGTTGGAGGTACACAATGACATAATACTTCCATTTTATGGGACCAGAGAAAGATGAAGTTTTTCTGGGACACTTTCAAGTTCTGAACACGTCCTACTTTTTCTTCATGAAGGGAAAGCCCTTAGTATCATTTCGGGGAAAAATGGTGATGAATCTCCACAAATTCTAGCTGCAACCCAAATTCTGTAAGTTGCCACATAAATGTGAAATGTTACTTATGACAACTGTTTCTCTTACTGACAACAGTAAGGCTGCTGTCTCTCCTTTCTTCAGGTTTTGAAAAGCCATGATATAATCAGACTGTTGACTGGTAACCTGTTTACATTTGGGTTAAGGTCTTGACACCCTGTACAGTACGTATTGAATGATCTCATCTCAACAGCTATCACTTAAGGCAACCCACAGTGTGGTGTTGGTTTACATCTGTCTCACACTGTGAGCAGTATTTAAAGGCAAGTGGTTTAGTGGTAAGTAAGTGGCTAAGTCACCCCATAATGTATACAGGAAGTGAATAATCTCGATTTACCTGATGTGCTCTTAACTTTACCACAGAGAAGTCTAGAAATGGCTTTTAAAAACAACATGCACACCCAAACTTTGGAGCATCCAATGGCAAGGGAAGAGAACAGAATGTATTTGCTCAGCCTCCAAGAGCTTCAAATCAACTCCCACGATACAGGAAATTATCTTAGATCCTACCCTCACCTCTTTTGGTAAACACACATCTGATGTACTCTTCCAGGTACTAGCAGTGGGTATAAAAACATCAAAAGTGTAGCTAACAACGACAAAGCAGGTCAAAAGATGCAGAAAGTATAGAAACATACAGGATATATTAGAAACTGTAAACAGGATTTAGAAACAACAGAAGAAACAGAGAATACAGAGGAACAGATCTAGGAACACAATGTGTAATAACATCGACAGATGAAAAAAAGCAATACAGGGAGCACGCTGAAAACACAGGGGAAAACCACTGAGAAGATGAGAGGCTCATGTGAAGCATGAATGAAGAACATGACACACACTGACACATATGCTATAAAATATTGACATATATGCTTACAAGGGATCTGGTGGACAACAAACCATTTCAGTTTATACATCAAGTCAGAAGAAATCACTAAGACTCACCAAGTCAACAGGTGAGTATTTTTGTCTTACTGCCTTGTAAATCCCAGTCGTAACTTTCAAGCACTTTGTTTTCTTGCTTTGTGACAGGGCTTTAAAGCTAGCAAATTTTCTTTGCATGTTTTATTGCTGAACATTGTATTTTTGAAACAATGTTTCTTTTGTGTCTTCTAATTGCTTTTACTGGACTTACATACCTGAAAAAACTCTACTTGCAAGCATAAATATATGAGAGGCTCTTCTAAAGGCTCGTATGCAGTGATTCACAATTCTAATTTAAAACAGATTTTGCAGAAACCCATAGTATGAACTGTAATAGATTTTAGACTATAATAGACTATAATAAAGTCACCAAATTTTCAAAAACTCAGGTTAAATTGCTAAACGTCTTGAGCTTGAAAAATAACCAATCAACTAGTAATTTACCTTTTGCAAGGCGATGTACTAGCAATTTGCTTCTATAGCTACTTAATGAATTATTCCCTACTATTTTTAATACTACTCAAAGGATCCACTATGGTGACAATTTAATTAGAACTAGGTCAAAACTATGGTGTTCAGCACAATCTGATCTGAAGTAGCATCAGATGATTATTTCCTACTTTGGAGAGTAAGTAATTCTATTTTTATCCTCTAAGGCAAGCACATGAAATACATACATTTATTTCAACTTTAAAAACAGTTTCACATCTGTTGTGGAAACAAGTTAGGACCTACAAATACAAGAAATTCAAAGTGTAAGACAAGCTCTGCTTCACCTTCTACTTATGCTTGTTGCTTATTTCAGTATGGAAACAGTATGAAAGTATACTCAGTAACTTGTCCCTGAAATTTTCACCATTTATGCACCCTGAAGTTTTTCACTTTTTCTTACCACTAAAACTTAAAACACAGTACAGTATCTTTGGGGAGAGTGAGAACCAAACAATACAAGAGAGATGCCACTGTGCTTTGTACCATTCTGCACCAAAATATGCATACACAAATGACAAAAGTGATAGGTTGGGAAGGTAATCAGCTCCACAGGGCAGCAAACTTCATAGGACAAGATGAACCCTATTCATGGAGCAAATATAGCAGGAGAATAACATGGTGTGGTGACAGCATAGGAGCAAATCTGAGGAGACCTCCACCATGCATTTGTAGCTCTTGAGATGCCTAAATTGCATCAGCGAAATACTACTAAGTTTGTCTTGACTAAATCACATATGAAGAGTTGTGCTCGATAAAAATCCCCAGACTATTGTGCAGATAAATGTCATCCCAGACCTCCCATGTCTATTGCCCTGTTCCAATGAGCTTAATGGGTGCTTCATGGTGCCCTTCTGTTCTTCTGTGCTTTTCTCAATAAGAGGCTTTCATTCATCTACCCCTGACAAATGGAGACTGGAACGATATCATCAGAATAATTTTCATAGCTAATACAAAAATTCATGTGGAGACCATGGAAGTTTTTGCCACAGCTTTAATAACTAACTATGCTGTATTTTTTAACGTTGGTCAACATCAAAAGGTCACCATCCCTTACCATCATCCATTTCTTTGACAATAGGTGAGAAATGTTATTTGAGCTATATGCTACATTACTCAAGAGTAACTGAATTTCACGGAGTCAATCTTCAGGCAGTCCTCAAATTGCAATGTTAAATTTCACAGCACTATTTTACCAGATTCCTACCCCAGGAAACTAAAGGCATAACATTTCATAAACAGTTAGTCACATACGCATTGTTTATATTGTTGACCTATAACAAACAGGGTTTAACTTTAAAAGGCTCTTTCTGTTGTCTTCCTGGCAGCTGTATCCTTTAAAATTTAGGCTTTGTTTCCGTAAAAGTAGGCAGTTCAATATAATACAAGAACTTTTTCTTAGTATTATTCACCTCACCACTAGGAATGAAAAAGCAATCTGTGAGGGAAAAGGGGAAAACCTAGGAAAATAGGAGTTCTGGGGCATTACAATTTTTATGAATGGTACGTAGGTCTACCTTGATTGTACTTCCCAGTATTCACAACAGTCATACTACATGAACACATTTTTGTCCAGCTTGCATTTTTAAGTTGTATGTCAGAGGAGAGTAAGGGCTTCAACAGGTATAACAAAAGAAAACAAAACCATCAGTGATTAACTATCCTTATTTGGATCCTTACTTTAAGACTTCAAATGATCGTAGACTGACACAAACACAGATATAATCCTAAACTACATTTACACCACTCCTTAAAGTCTCCTCTGAATTCAACTAAGTAAGTGTATATTCAGGTATGTTTGTGCTGCAACATGTACACAGACGTATAGCCTAAGAAGCTAAAAACTAAAAATTACTTTGTTAGAATATGATATACAGTTGTTTGTAGCCACCATGTACTTACTATTTAGTTGAATCTGATAATTGATACTCCCGTCGTCGATCATAACACTCCTGAATTCCAGGGTCATTCCATAAGCTTCTTATTGCATCTACATATGGGTTCTCGAAAGTTGACACCTTCTCTACATCGACTTCTCGAACTAACTGTGCATGAGCCTAATTCAAAACAAACAAAGCAGTAAAATTTACTTCATTTTCTATGTCTGCAGACAGCTCCCATACAGTGAACACCATTAACACGAATAATTTTTCATATTGGCCATGACACCAATGTGTATTTGCCATTTGGAAAACCAAGTACCATGAAGAAGATTGTGAAAATGGAAAAAGGAGACAACAGTTATAGGGAGTTCCAAAAATGAAGGAAGAACATTAAAAAAATCTGACTGTTAAATGGAAATTGTATAGATTTCCATGGATCAGCACATTATTTACCTTTCACGCTAAAAGACACTGTTAAACAGAATACCTACCATCCATTCTACCAACTGAACCACTCATTAGCAACTGAACCTGGAACACGTGGACAACATAAGGACAGAAAAGACAGTAAAACAGCATAGATGGGTATTTTACCAAAATCTGTATTCATGTGAATGAACTTACTGATGGTGTAGGAAACAAAAAAGTACTGTTGATTTATTGGGGAAGAATTTAAATGGTGAATGAATAAGAATAAAGAAGAGTACTGAATAAATTATGAATGAGTGATGACACAGTGTGTTCAAACAAATAGTGCTAAATATGGTACTATGACAGAAAGTGAATTAATAAACCTTATTTCAGACTATGCTTACTCCCATCTAGTATTATTTACATTCACATTAAAATTTGTATTTAATTAAGCTCATTTTAAAGAAAGCTTTCATTTTTAATTTTTCAGGTACAATCTTGGAGTACATAAAACATGCTTTTTAAACAATGCCTAGTTAACGAACTGGACAGATTTAGACGCTGATGGTAGCTGAGAGAATGGAAAGGAGGGAAGAAATCTGACTTTTAGAGAGATTGATAAAAAAAATTCTTAATGTTACCAGAAATGTAACAAAGTTACTACTAAAAAAGAAAAGCAAGATTATTAGAAATTGTCTCTAGATCTGCCTCACAAGTCACAGGAGTGTTAAATGGCATACCCATACCATATTACCCAGACACAAACACATATTCATACGTCTTTACACATCCACGAGTGAAAAAATACATTTCAACTATCACTTCAATTCTGTGATTACTTGAAGAACACTCTCCTTCAAGTTAACAGGTTTTCTACAGCCAAATAATTCAGGCACAGTTTTCTTATGTACAAATTGTCCTTAAAAGAATTTGAAGGAAAAACAAAAATTTATTTTGTTCCAAGACCCAAGAAGCTTCCCCTTTGAACCAAAACCACTGCCCTTTATCTTACTTATAGTACTTATTTGTTCATTTTGTTTGTTTTTCATTTTTTGTTCTCTGCTCTAAGGAAGTTTTCAATTTTACTATAAGGTGTTATTTAGGTGTACCATTTAATTTTAAGAGCGTTGTTTTAGAACAGTACGTCTCCAGAATGGGAAAGAGGGTAATTCTGAGGCAGAATTATATATTCTTATCACTCCCTTTAACTAAAACACAGTAGAACTATACATCTTCCAGCACATAAGGTCAGGATATAATGTTCAACCCACCTAAACACATGATATATGAAAAACGTGGTTTGCCATGTGTTTTTAAAACCTACAGTGGTCCCACAAGAATACACATCCTGATATTGCCAGGGTGAGGAAAGAATGGATTTAAGACTTCAGGAAACGTATTTCTTCAATTTACTTTTGCAGAAATAGGAAAATTATGGGATTCCCAAAGGTACTTGGAGATACCTCAATCCTACACAACCTGCTTCAAGAGGGAAACACAACTGCTGAAACAGTTAAGAAAAAAGGCTCACACTTTCAAGACTCTGCTCTCTGGCGCTGCAGGACTACATTAGTTGTGGCTAGTATTTGCACAAGACTTCCTTTCCTTCAATAAGTTGACGTTACACTACTACAAAGTACTTGCTTTCTTTACGTATTTTTAAATTAAGCTGGGTTTTACTGATTTACTTAAAGTAGTATTTTACTGAATTACCACAGTGGTTAACTATGGGAACAACAGCAGTTAGACGAATAAACTCAGGAAAAAACCCACTTGATACCAAATATCCATTTCATCTTTCCAGTTATAGGAGGAACTAAATCAGTCATCTTTTTTCTGTAAAGCAGCATCAGTCTTCAGAATGAAACATTACCCAGGTCTCTGAGGAAAAGCTTAATCAACCAAAAATGCTTAAAAGAGTAATGCTGCTTTCTCTCCTCTTCTTTCTGCCTTTGTATGAAGCAAGAATGGCCACAGAGCATCTGAAAATCCTGGAAGTCTGAAAACTGGCCTGTTGTCTTCTCCTGGACAATTCATGACCTCATAGAAAATGGAAGGACAGAACAGCCAAAAAGCACAGCATGTTTTCCAATTGCCTGATTTGTGATAAACATGCAGGGTCAGGGAAGCCACTCTGAATTATGGATACATAAGGATGTTGCAGGAAAAGACAGAACTTTTCTTTTTGTTTTATTAGCTTACTTATTTACATGTCCCTCTCCTGTGAAGGGCACGTACCAGTGAGGGTAAGGAGTAGAGGTGATAAACACCCCAAAAGTCTCAAGTTGCCACAGGCTACTGTTGTCCTGTTACTGAACTGAATTACAAGTCAGAAACTGCTAGCAAGCCTGAATTTTCTCTCAGAAAAACAGTGCAACAGGATTTCAGACCTAGCTGACAGACAGATAACGAAAAACTAGATTAAACAGCAGATACTTAAGAAATAAATCATCTGCTTGCTGACAAATGCCTGCTGATAGTAGCTCTTTTGTGAAGCCCCCAAAAGACTGAACTGATTTTAATGGACTGACTGACAATGAAGGCAAAATACAGTGAAGAACTACCTTATTGTATTGTTATACTGTTAGTTATTTTTATTGCTAAAAAACACTCACAGACTAGCTTTGTTTGAAATCACATCATAAGGCGAAGTGGGAAAAAGAGAACCTTATCAACACAATTAGAATGGAAAAGATTCTAAAGTAAATCTAATAATAATAATATCACTTTCCTTAAGCAATGTCTTTAGCTTCTGAATATATGAGTGAAAGCTAAATTTTCGATCTCATGCATGAAGCAAGTTCCATTTTTCCACAGCAGTTATTTAAAAAAAGCTGGGACCTACCTGGACAGCATATTTAGTAGAGTTAATTTCCAAGAATTTCATGTGCAAACATCCAAAATTATAACACTCAAAAAATTATGGAAAATCTCAAAATACAGATTTGAAATCACTCCTGATCCACAACGTTTATAATTTAACTGATAGCCAAGCAGCTCTCTGCCTATTCTACCATGCAATTTTCTTGTATTTATATTATCATATTAAATGCAGATGCAGCTGTAACTGTTCATGAACAAGCCTTATATGTTCCTGCCTAAAAAACATGCCACAAGTTACATTAAACATCTCTAATTTAGAATGTTTTACATTTTGTTAAAACATGGTAAGACATTACTTATTTTACATACGTATTCCAAAATCTCAACCACAGAAAGACAGCGCCACAGCGGCTTTCAGTAATTGCAATGGTTTCTGGTAGGGTGAACTTAGTGCATAAACTAAGTATGTGTATTGTAACACTTAAAGAATGAGAATGCTGCAGCTGTCAATCCGTATGTCCTATAGTCATTTACACATAAGGCAGCCAGAGCCTCACAAACCTGTCCTCACCACAGCTCCACTTGCAACTTGAAGATATGCACAGCTATGCAGGCACAAAGGGAGAAATAAGGTAGCGTAATAGTTTCTTCATGCTTTCGCAGTGAAAGGGCGAAACCTCAGTTGGGTAAACTGAACTCCCATTAGAATTTCAGACTCATTTACACAGAGCCATTTCACTGCAAATAAGCATGCACACAGAGAGTTCTAGTCCATAATACGACATGCAATAACATCAATATAGTGCCTATATACTATATTGTACACTATCACTAAGTTTTACTATCCTCCTGATGTAATGTATTCCAACAATCTTGGCATCTCTCTGCCCAAATGGGATAACTTGTGGACTCTATAATCACCTCAGTAATGCTCTCACTGGGCTGATCAAACGTTTGCAACACAAGACAAACCCTCAAATAAAAATAGTGCATACATGTTACACATACGATTACAGCATTACACAGCCTTCATTGACTTCTCATCACTAAACCATCCTTTAATGGTTCACAACAAATCTGTGAAAGAAGTAAGATAGGGAATAAACAAAGGGTAGCTCTGAAGGCAAACTGTTCCGTGCAATTGCATGCAACTTCTGAGGAACCGCTCAAAAATCTTACATATATAGATGGCCTAGAAGATGACACATAATTATAGTATGCTGGAGCATGTGTTCTCTGTCATGGAAGTCTTAATTACCAAAGTATCTCCAATGCTTTGCCGGAGTCTGGTATACCAGGCGATTTTCCAGGCATATAATGCCATTTCAGATACAGTGGCATTTCAGAGACTTCAGACTTGGTGAAAATTACAGATATAAGTCTGTTTTTCAAAAGCAAAGTGAAATTGAAATGTGTTCTAATCTTTAAAATTATCTGACTACATCTAATTACTAACATCACAGTGATTTCTAAGCCTCTTTTATTCTCTGTGCTCCCGGTCTGAGAAGGGAGAACAGCTAAAACCAGAAATACCTGTGACTGGAAGGGACAGAGGACCTTCTCACTCCCTCTCTTGGCTACACAGATCTAAGCTCCATAGGAGATAACATCTTTTCAATTGCCCTATGTTCTCTCTGATGACAGAAGTGAAAGAGAGAAACAGAAATTTCAACTTCCGATTTTAGCTCTTCATTCTCCCCTTATCTTTTTCACTAGATCTAGTTACTTAATTTTTAGATATAAAATATAATATGCTCTATATAGTATCAGAACTGTTAAACAAAAATGATAGCCTCTTTTATCCTCTTTTTTAAAAGTTTCGTAACTCTAACTCTTCAAGCAGATCCTCAAGATTTCTAGGGGACTTTTGCTACTTTCTTTCTTAGGCAACATTTTTATGAGGTCAGATCGTTTTAAGCATTACAGCTTTGCCTGTTAATAACTGCATAGGCTGTTACAGTCTTCAAATATTGCTATGGCTAGGAAAGCTGAGCTGGAAGATCACATCAATGTCCAAAAACTGAACAGTGGGTTGTAAAGACCTATTCCAAACCCCATCATACTTAGTATTTATTCTTGAGTGTGTGGCATGGTACATTTGCAATGGAATATAAATTAGGCACTTTCACATCTCCTGCTGGTAGTAAATGTAGCACCCTAGCTGAAATTTTTACACACTGGTCCTGAAATTGGGTAGCTAGCAAATACTGTCTTGACACATGCTGTAAAAATCTGTCATTTTTGCTGTTGAGGATCCCATTCAGACACCACCAGAAACCACTTTACTCCCTGGACAACACTTTTATTTTGCAGAGTTGGGCAAATTCTGCTGACTTTCAGAAACCTCTTTATGGATGAGCCAACCACCGTATCTTTTCCAACTGCTTTAGCAATTCACTTCCACATAATTGGTTTTGTCTTGCTGGGAGGCTAGATTTTCTGCCCTGAAACTGCGTAAAATAATCTGCCTAAACATCCACTCGATTACATTCACTTTTGCTAATTCTAATTGTGAACAACAGCATTCACTTCTTTAAATACAGAATTCAATTATATACATTTAACTGCTTGATTAGGGCTGTATCACGTTAATTCAGCAAGTTTGGTTTGTTTTCCAGGCTTTGTCTAATTTTGCTTTGAAGAAAACAGAGCAACAAGTAAAATACAGGCCACATAAGTAAAGAGAGATCCAGAGCACTGGATTACAAAATTACTTTACTACTAGATTTAAAAATGAAAGAGTCCCAGAACATCATGTTTTAACTTGTTTTCCAAATGTTACTTTTATTTGCAAATTTTCAAAGGTTTTCAAGCAGGTGTCAAAATTCTGGGATTAATATCTTCATTCAGATACATCCTTAAGATTTCGAAGGAAGTAGTGCAAAGTATCTGCTGAAGTTCTGAAACAGTTCAAAACTAATTCTAGCATTTGAGTTCTAACATTGATAAGCTGAACATAAAACTAAATCCAAACTTTTCCTTGTGGACATAGTCACTAGCAACAATTTACATCCTCATGAAGTCCTCACAATTAATAATAGCCAAGCCCAAGCATGTAAAACCTTAATCTAGTAATAAAACCTATTTTCAAATTTAATTTAAATCTGCAATAACAGAAACTAACAAAAACACTGCAGATCTGAACCAGTGTAAGCAGGAATAGGCAACAAAATCCCCCTCACAACCGTTTTTGTAGCTAACACGAATTATCCAAATTACTGCTGTATCTATATAAAGATCATATTATCAACAAATGTTTTCAAGAACACATTCAAGCATATATATACAATCATGTTTACTGAAAAATATCCATGCCCTAGGCTTTTCTTTCTTTTTTTTTTTTTCCTGAGGACCACTTTTAATCTGAGATCTTCAAACAAATATTGTGCAGTAATCCTACAAATAACGAACCTACATAGATGTAAGAAAATATACCATTGTTTCTTGAGCTACCTAAACCAGTTCATATACACACAGCAAAAATCTGAACTACTGGAATGCTTTTTAGTGTTACTCCAATTGAAAATCCAGGTTAAGTGTCACTGAATCTACTGCATCAAGCGTACATGCCGTAAATACAGAGGCGGGAGGGGGTGTATTGCATCTGGTAAACTCAAAGAACTCTCTCTATAAACTGGTATAAACTGGGACAGACTTAAGAGTGGTTTTTAACAGCAGTGAGCAAAGAATAATGCCAGCCTTAGAGTCAGGGACACACTTTCCATTTCACCACAGTTCCTCATCATGCACATGGTTCAATAAGATGTGCCTGACGAGCTTGTCAACAGGGAACAGTATTCAAAGTATTGGACTATGTGATAACAAACCAAAAGAGCCCCCTCACAATCTTTCATGAAAAGCATCTTCCACTTGCTTTGTCCACAGAAAAATAATTTTTTAAAAAAGGATGTGGAGATCAGAAGGGGTTAAAAAAAACCCACCACCAAAAAATTCAACTGCCAGTCTCTCTATATTGATTTCTCAAGAAGCTAGGATAAATCACTGAAACTTTTAACTAGTCCTTCTCCTACTTTACATGCATCAGACGTTTTAAGAGCTTTATAGCAGGCTTCATGTCGTAGCATCTGTTTTTGAAGAACAGTGCTCAATAACAGCATTGCAAATAATGGGAAATTATTTCCGCAGTAATATTTTTGTATAGTGGTACAGTTGAATTTTCTTGAAAAGAATGCTACATAAGTATCAACATGCTGAAATTTTCATTCCATTTTCAAGCAAAATAACTGGCTGTACTTCATAACCCTGCAAGAATACACTACCTCAGTTAACCATTGCAATACAACAGTAAGTGGATTAAAAAAAATAAAAGGACGTTTCACTATGTGAATTCTCACTTAAGAAGCGTACAGATGCACAGCACTCCTGCTGGGCCTCACTCGTGTATAAAGCCTGAATGAATCTTGCACGACAGACATTTTTAAGGATCAGAGGAATAGCAGATTTGCTTGGCTTCACGGATTCAAACAGCTAGTACTGAAAACAGTGTACACCTCTTCACAGAGTAGAGGTTACAGCCAGTTGATTGAGGCAATTCAGAAATTAAGCCACCTTTGCCTACACAAAGCAACTGCAGAAGTTTCACAGCATTTACAATCTAGGGAAGAACCTATGGTGAATACAGGACAGGCACAGGGAAACAGCAGGTTCTTTTTAAGGGAATCATGTCATCACATCTCCATTTCAATTCAGAAAAGGAAGTATTACATAGAATCATCATAGAATGGTTTGGGTTGGAAGGGACCTTAAAGATCACCTAGTTCCAACCCCCTGCCCTGGGCAGGGACACCTCCCACTAGACCAGGCTGCTCAAAGCCCCATCCAGCCTGGCTTGAACACCTCCAGGGATGGGGCCTCAACAGATTCTCTGGGCAAGGCCGCTATAAGGTCTCCCTGGAGCCTTCTCTTCTCCAGGCTGAACAAGCGCAACTCTCTCAGCCTGTCCTCACAGCATAGGTGCTCCGGCTCCCTGGTCATCTTTGTGGCCCTCCTCCAGACATGAAGAATAATCCTGTACCAAATTCTATCATATCAAGTTTCACAATTACAATTCATAAATTTAAAAAAAAAAAAAAAAGGCACCACAAAGAAAAGCATTTAGTGTCTGTATTTTTAAGCCATACTTTCTCTTATTTTTAAAGGAGAAGAGTGCCCTCTGCTGACTAACACATAACAGCAAAGGCAGATATTTCAAACTGGTATTTCTAGAAATATCAGAGGACTGGGAGGGTCCCTTTCAAAATAATGAATGACTCCAGTAGGAATTTTCCTCTGCAAAAATTGCAGCTAATTTAAATGGTTGCATTTGTGTGTTGTCCAACCAAGAAGATTGTCTTTCTAAACAATTACCTCATTTCTTGGAAGTAAGCTCTGAAAATGAGCTTCGGACTTACCATAGGCATGCGAAGCTACCCTATCACCTACTTCTTTCGAGTGCGCTCCTTAATCCCTTTATGTCTAGAGTAATGAATCGGCAGGAATGAAGTCAGGGGGCAAAATGTAATCTCAGATGAAAACCTGTTGTTTAGAACAGGGTCACACAAGAATGAATTTAGCCCCAAGATGTTAAAGATAGCAACCCAACATTATTTTCTCTGGAGAAACCACAGACATATTATACCACGGTGATGAGTAACTATTTGAAACATGCCTTGAGGGAGAATTAAAAAAAGTTTTATGCCATGTGTGACCTAAAAAAGTGATAGCTTCTTTATAAATTAGGTACAATCTTCTCATTCCTAGAAATATACCGTATTTCTGCTGGCTCAAATCAGACACCAAGATGAGCTTATTTAAAGAAGGACAGCAAAGCACTGCTGACTCCTCTTTCAAGGCTTCAGGCAAAATACCAGACTCCTGAAACATGCTGCCAATTTCTATCATTAGGAAGAAAAACCAGTAAAACACAACATCTTTCCTACACAGAAATCACAGAATCGAGTTTTATACAAGTAAGACCTTGAAAAGCTTCTTCCTTTGCTGCCTGGTGTTTGTAGAACTGATTCATAGTCTGACAACCTAATTAATATGTATTTTTAAATTACTAATTTTGTTTACTAACTATTCAGTATTTACAGGGAGAGGTCACATTAAGCTTTTTAACAACCATTTGGGAAGGCTTATTTATCTGCCAAAGCACAAATGGATTATCCTCCCAAGACATTAGCCAAAATAAGACACGGTACTTATAAATGTACCATTAGTCATCAAATGAGGGGAAACAGGTTTTTGGAGGGGTTTGTTTGTTTGCTTGTCATTTGTATTCAGTAATCTAATTGGTTTACAAAAGCCCGTGTTTTCAGGCAAGAGTTAAATCTATGTGAAGGAAAGCAAAACTGAGGGCTTTTATGAATTAATTTTAATTAAATTCTATCTGGAAGAAGCTTCTGGAAAATGGATAAGATGGGTAGAAAAGTGGCAACACAGTCTGTTGAGAAAAACCGTGCATCCTCATTATCAGCACAGGAAGATTTCCATACTCAGTCACCTAATCCTGCTGTGCAATATACTCTCGAGATTCTCCAGGACACAGCAAGGAGACAAAGTTCTAGGGACAAAGTCAACAGCATGTACTGATGTATCACATCAAGTCTCCTGGAGTCAACAGATTCTACTTTGCCACTTATTTCCAAATCTACCCTCTTACTATTTTTTTTTCAGAAATGCCCAAGGCAGCTCCCCAGAAAGTCTTAAAGACAAATTTATCAAGTTAACTTAGGGAAGCTGTTGGTGTAGAAAAGACAGGCTGTTTTTGTTACATTCTGCTATCCAGAAAAATTGCGTATTAATAGGCCTTATCTACCCTGATCACAAATAGTACGAGAGACAGGCAACTACTTAGAAAATCAACATGCAGCTACCACACACGCACAAACAAACATTTTGATTTAGAATTACAGTGTTAAGGCAAATGCTGATATTAAGATGGAACTAGATGGTTAAGAAAAACAGACTGTAATTAGTCTTTTAAAACAGAAGATATCATTAATTCATCTTAAGAAACAAGAAAGGATTTTGTTGAAAAAGCCAGCAAAGCACTATTGCCCTGACCAAGTACTAACTAATGTTAGCAACATTTCTGTTCTCCTCAGTGGGCTTTAAACTCCCTCTCAATATGAAAATGACCATAATTCCCTTTTTGGACAGGGTAGATAAGTATTTTGATTCAGACTTCTGGCCTAAAATGAACCACGAATTGGATTAAATGTGAATAATATTTAGCTTCACTGGATAATTATAGTAGTTTGACTTCACGTAATCACCCCACCTACAGAACACATCTCAGACCAGGAACACTTCTGCATGTTTGTAGGTAGGCCAGGACATTATTAATCAAATTAAAGAGAGCACAGCTTGGGGGGGGGGTGGGGGGAAGGTGCGGGGGGAAGGGATGGAGGGAGGAATTAGAAGAGGCTTTACAGCAGTTTTGCAGCCACCCAACACTTTCTTTGGAAGTGCTGATCACTAAATTGTCTGCAAAAGCCCCACAGCCCCACAGTCAATCTTAATGTGCGATGACAGTTAGTGACCCGACAGCCCACGGAGCCACAGTCAGCACCTGGCAGCCTGTGCATTTGGGTATGCAACCACTGCTGTCATTAAACAACCCCTGCAGCCTAACATACAAAGTAGCAGGAGGCTTGTGCCGGACCATACGCTCTCCCTCCATCGGCACGATCAGAAATCCTACTTGGAAATGTTATCAGAAGGTAAAATTTTGAAAGACTGGGAAGTTGGAGAATACATGGTAAGGACATGGCTCTGACACCTCCTTTTTATGTTGGTGCACTTCACGCTATTATTTTTATGCTGTAACTAGTACATATTTTCAAATGACTGATTTAAATGATAGATTTAGTTAAAAAGGTCAAGACTGAGCAGATAGAAGGGACCATTAATGATGCACGCTAACTGCGTAGTTACAGGACGGAGCACGGAATTTCCCTTATAATAAAATCTAAATTTTATGGTCAAAACACAATCATACATCGGTTCAGACACCAACATAACTATGTTGGAGCACCTCCTATTCTGTAGAAGTACTGTCAGTTGCAATCTCTGTCATGCTGTCAAAATTGTTTTTAACCAAAATCCACTGGCTGTGGATTACAACGGATTTACAGTAGCTGAGTAATTCACTGCACTGGTGAATTACTTTTAACTGTTTAATAAAATAATAAAAATCACTTGGTGGAAAGCTAGGAAATTCACAGTTCAAAGAAAATACCAAATTTTCTCTTATTTGTGGCATGGGACAAAGGAACTCCAGAACTCATGATTTCCAGAAGATCTCAGTGCTGTTTCCCCTGCATCTTCTTTCTTTCAATAATTTCCTTCTACAGCACACTAGTTGCTGTAACTGTTAAACTGCTGCATATTGATCTGTTTTAAATTTTAGAATATGGCTTTAACAAAAAAAAATATCTTAGAAAATAGGGTATCAAATTCTGCTATGAGATTTTTCCATGCAGTGATCAGTCCTTTTTTTCTTTGGTCACAAATTGCAAATAGTCTTCCTCGTTATTTTTCAAAATTCAGGTTTTCACAATACAGAAAAATCTTCCTTAGTTAGGGGCTCTGTGATGGAGAAAGCTACCAGAATACCCAGGGGACCCAGTAATTCAGCACCAGGAGAAGTATTTATCCAAAGGCAAATTTGGATCAGCAATCACATTTACCTTTCACAAACCGCTAATCACAGAGCAGTAAAATCATTCCATTCTATAAGGGGAAAAAAGTAAGACACCAGTTTGAGGTCAGCGAGTCTTTTGCTCTTTGTAGGTCACCCTCTTTTCAATTTAAGCAGCAAAAAGCCAGAAATGTTTGCAGCGCTTCCTCCCGAGAGTCAGCACATGACACAAGTGTAAGGGAGGAAAAAACCCACATAGTGAACAAAACAGTATGGATAAGAACAGGAGGCTTTGCCTGTGCACACTTCTGTGGCTGCTGCTCTGCAGAAGCTGTCTCAGCCTCCCGCACCACTGCACAGTGCTGAGAGGGTCACAAGTCCTGCTTCAGCTCTGACAAGCAGGCTGTAAGCATGTTTAGAAAACATGTTAGTGAGGAAAAAAGTTAACTAAGTTTGCAGGCTCTTGAGGAAACAGAAGTTTAGTTAGAAATTATATTCTGATCCGACAAATACCAACGGTTTGACAAGCAGTGTCATCAAATTAAGGCAAGCACACATTTGTGGTTGGCATTTCAATGCTTTCGGAGATGTCACTGCTTGTTCTTCTCCCTGATATTATTTTAATGGGAATCCACAAATTCTGTCTGTAAGTCTTGATACATTATACATACCGTACCTACCTCCAACTCCACTGCTGCAATTATAAAGAAAGGCTTTGATCAAGAAAAAAAAGTAATAGTAAAAGTGCTTGATTGTTACCAACCTCAAAATGCACCCAACCTTCTTCACCTCTACCACTCATGGGATCAATGGCAATGTCTTTGGTCTGGCACTAATACTTCCATGTCAAGAAAGGAATGAGAGGAAAAAATAGAGAGGGAATAAACAACAAAAAAAGAATTGTCTAACTTTTTAACCTGTGTAGCGGCCTTATCTTCTCTCTACTGAAATCTAAAGTAGAATAACTCCTGTAGTCTGTACTGAAGGAGCACTGCAGAAGTTACTATCCCTATGTGAACCAGATACATTAACTAAACTCCATCAGTGTCTTACAAAGGTCTGGAAGTTGTATTGTTCTCCCTGCTTGTGCTGGCATCAGACCATACTGGAAATCTAACCACCATATATATCTGATGAGTGATGACAGGCTGTGTTGCCTAATTACAGGTTTTGTATGTTAAAAATGCCCTGCAATCCTTCTGCAAGGATTACTGTGAATACTGTGGCCTTCATTTACAACAAGTACAGTTACTGAGTGCATTTTCATGTTGCATGTGCCACCAAAAAGAAAAAAAAAAAAATTAATGGCAACATGAAGGAAGAGATGGGAAAGGAAATTACTTTAAGATGATACCCTGTGGACAGTGCCATCTCCTACTGTCCTAGAATTACAATTATAAAAGGAAAGCTATATACTCTGAAGCCAAGGGAAGTATTAAAAACATTCCTAGAACAGTATTTCAGAAGGATGATTTTAGAAGCAAGAAACTGATGCTGTGATACTGGTCTCCCCACTTTGATCCAGAGATTCAGTGAGCAAGGTAAATAATTTACTATTTAATAAAAATAAGTGAGGAATACAACCCTAAGCATACTTTACTATTATTTTTCATGGTAAAGACAGCACCATATTGACTGTTTTCATGTACAATCCTCTCAGCACCTCATTACAGGTAAGTCCAGCTTCAGTTTTAAATGTTGAAGTGGTGTATCAACAGTACCCACACCAACACAGAAACCTGAGTGCTAGGGGTTTGTACCCCAAAAAAACCTGAAGACAGATGGTGTAAGTAAACTTTTCTCTTCATCAGGAGGCCTTGCCCAGATTAATGCTGGTCTTTCCTTCCATCATGAGTAAATAAAGATGTTGGAACAAGCAACAAGCAGAACAAGTACCCTGGGAGAAACCAAATTAGTCATCCAAGTGTCAGAGTGGCAGCTTGCCATGAGCTTCTGAGCCACACACAAATGACATCAAACAAAGCAGGAGACAGCTGCCCCTCATAACCTGCATAACGATGGAGGAGATACTTAATAGTTTCTATACAACATAAGAAGCTGGGCATGCCTATACATTCTATGCTTTCATAATTATTACATTGTGAATTGCTTTTGCAGAATACTGGGGATTGAATTTGACTGTGGACTATATTCGGTAATCCCCTAAGTATGTTGTCTCAGTCAGGCTGCAAAAGAAAAGCTGAAACTGACGAACCTGCTTCAGGAACCAGGAAGCTGGCTCACATATGAAAAGGTAATTTATGAATGAGAAGAAATCCTCATTTTCCCATGCCTGCCTTCATTGCCTTTAGATTGCCTCTCTAACAAGGCTGAAACCAACTCTAAAACAAAAACAACATGACCATTACAATTCCCATCTTAACACAACTTTGTCAAGAATACTGCACAAATTAAATCTTTACTTTTTATACTAAACAAACAGGGTTACTTAGTTCTAAATAATAAAAAAAAAAGGCTGCTTGCCAAAGAGATAGCCTTCTATGATGTTATAACTGGTTGGCTAGACGAAGGCAGAGCAGCAGATGTCATCTACCTTGACTTCAGCATGGCTTTTGACACTGTCTCCCATAACATCCTCCTTAGGAAACTGAGAAAGTGTGGACTAGACGAGGGGACAGTGAGGTGGATTGAGAGCTGTCTGTGTGACAGGACTCAGAGGGTTGCAATTAATGGAGCAGGGTCGAGCTGGAGGCCTGTAACCAGTGGTGTCCCCCAGGGGTCAATACTTGGACCAGTATTGTTTAACGTATTCATCAACGACCTGGACAAGGGGACAGAGTGTATCCTGAGCAAGTTCGCTGATGATACCAAACTGCGTGGGGCAGCTGACACCCCAGAGGGCCGTGCTGCCATCCAGCGTGACACAGACACGCTGGAGAGCTGGGCAGAGAAGAACCAAATAAGGTTCAACAAGGACAAGTGCAAGGTCCTGCACCCGGGGAGGAAGAATGTCAGGCACCAGTATAGGTTAGGGGTGGACCTGCTGGAAAGCAGCTCTGAAGAAAAGGAACTGGGGGTCTTGGTGGACAGTAAATTATCCATGAGCCAGCAATGCGCCCTTGTGCCAAGAAGGCCAACGGAATTCTGGGCTGCATAGGGAAGAGTGTGGCCAGCAGGTCAAGGGAGGTCATTCTCCCCCTCTACTCTGCACTGGTGAGGCCACAACTGGAATACTGCAACCAGTTTTGGGCTCCCCAGTTCAAGAGGGACAGGGAACTACTGGAGAGAGTCCAGCGTAGGGCAACTAAGATGATTGAGGGACTGGAGCATCTCCCTTAAGAGGAAAGGCTGAGAGAGCGGGGACTCTTTAGCCTGGAGAAGAGAAGGCTGAGGGGAGACCTTATTAACATTTGCATGTATCTAAGGGGTGGGTTGAAGGAGGATGGTGCCAGACTCTTTTCAGTGGTTCCCAGTAACAGGACAAGGGGTAACGGGCACAAGCTGGAACATGGGAAGTTCTAACAAATATGAGAAAAAACTTCTTTACGGTGAGGGTGACAGAGCAGTGGAACAGGCTGCCCAGGGAGGTTGTGGAGTCCCCTTCTCTGGAGACTTTCAGGACTCGCCTGCATGCAGTCCTGAGTAATGTGCTCTAGGCAGTCCTGCTTTAGCAGGGGAGTTGGACTAGATTATCTCTAGAGGTCCCTTCCAACTCTGAAAAACTCCATGAAATTCCATGAAAAGAGATGATAAGTATTCCATTCAGCTGATCGTCAAGACATAAGCATCATCAATTCGGTCATACAGTCACATGCTAACATTACACACAGAAATACGACTAAGTGAGAAACAAGTAACTCACCATGACCTAAAAGTAATTTCAGAAACATTTTAAATAAAATTACTACAGGAATATATTTTACTGAAAGTTAATTCAGATCTACACTAATTCTAACAAGTCAATGTGTTAGGTATACTACAGGTATCAAACTATTTTTTACCCTCTGTTCAAGCTACAATATTGTGGACTGCTTTCCACATTTAACAGGGTGATCTTTCTGCATTTGCACAAATCTTAATTTTCCATTTTCAGAAGTCACATGTCATGGAAATCACTTGCTCTGGACACCGTTTATCTGAATGAGGCTCCCTACGTTTTTTTGCCACAATGTATATCATCACAAAGTCAGTAGTACTGCACCAGTGACCCTGGAAGAGAAAACAAGGCTTCGGGAAGTGCTGAACATAGAGGAAGAAAATGGACATAAGGAAAAAGAAAAAAGCAAAACTTAACACTGAGAACAAATGCCAGATACGATGATGTGCTTCACGACTTTAAAATGCTGTAGCTGCAAATACTTCAAAACTCTTAGTGCAAATGAGAACATAGAGCTACGTTACAAAATAGCAAATAGAAGAAATGGTGTGGCAGAGGACCTAAGACACTTACAAAATACATCACATCGCATTATGTGCACTAGAGTACCTCCAGAAGGCCAAAAGGAAGAGAGAAAGCAGTTTCAGTGACTTGAAGCAGGACCTTAAACTGAACTGTTATTTCCTGATTTATCAGAAACATGCCCATCCATAGTCTAAAGATGGTGATTAGAAAAAAAACGGGAGGGGAAAAAAAAGAGCCAAGCAAAAACCTTTGAGATCAAAATTGCTTTCCTTGATATCACGTAAAATGGGTGAAAGCGCATTCTCGATCTTGTAACTAGAATCTATGATTTCAGTATTCTGATCTATATAGAAAAAAATAATGTCTTTAATTAAAACCTGAAATTAGTGATCACACATTCAGAATAGATCACCGTGCCTAAATCAGCGATACCCTGGAGATTAATGTCTAAGCTACCATTAATCCTACTCAGTTGGTGAAAAGAAAACTTAGCCATGAAAAGCTACCAAGAAAACATATGTAATTGTGTTAATGCAATGGTAGGCTGCTAGTGGAAGACAGCCTTCTGGCTATTTTGGAGCCAGACAGAAATCGTCTGAAATCAGAACTATTAAACAGACAAACCACCAAAATTGAAAGCTGTAGAGAAAAAAAAGCCATGAACTCATCATTTGTACATCAAATGTACAACTCATCAAACATACATCATTTGACTACTGAATCCTTATCAATATTTTTCATATTTTTCACCCACTTCATGCTCCTGTTATGTTTTTCCTCAGGACAACCTTCTAGTAGCCATTACTTACTTTATTTTTATCCCACATTAAGGACTTAAAACTTACCCAGATACACATGAATAATTGTACATGGATATTAACACACTGTATTTTTTATCTGTTTTGTTTGCCAAAGGCCTTGTGGAGAAGTTGATAAATTTATCCCCCTTTCAGAAAAAAAAGCAAACCAAAACCCCAAAAAACCCTTCACTTGTTACTGCACTGCAAGATTAACACTCTTTCACTTTCTGTTGGAACACAGTTTAAAAGCCAGACTTTTAAGTGTTTATTTTCTTCAAAGATGTTAAACTGTTCTGGGTTCTTTCAGAAAACTTGGAAGCCACCTAGCTTTTTTGGTCCTGAGCATAGGTTTATCATATTAAAAAAAGAAGGGAAAAAAAAAAAAAAGAGACTTATATTGGAATAGCCACTTACTTTTCTGGGCGTAAGAAACAGATATTTAAATTGAGCTATTCTTTGGTAGTATGAGAGCTTTTTACTGACTCACAAGCTGTGCTGGATTCCAAAGCCGCATGCATTTATCACGCAGTTCTTGAGGAACTGGGTTTGAAATAATTGCTTTGAGTTTCTCTCTGATACATTATACAGGCAGTTTTATATCACAGCTATAGCTCAGGTAAGTGCTATGCTTGTTGCAGTTATACTTACTGATTAATTTTTAAATGAATTTAGGTTATTGCTTATGGAACATATTTTATTTTTCTATTACTTTTATTACTTCTGTGCATGCTATTGTGAACAGTGAGAAACATAGACCATAATTTTAAGTATACCTATTTTAAGAATTAACTAAGTGGTTCCTATATTTTTCTTCCACTTTAAAAAAATCTCTTTCAGTAGCACATTTTAGGTGCCACCCACTACCAAAACTAATGGCTTCTCCATATGTAACCACATAAATACTCACGAGAATTAACTGGAGTTAACTGAAGTGTAGATGTACTCATTCAGTACATAGTCCTTCATTCAGATCAGCCTAATTCACTTTTGAAACTAGGTCTGCTCTTAAAAGTTACCAAAAAAGAAAAGAAAAAAGGCTGTATTAGAATGTAGGCTTGGCTTGTATCTGGACCTCCCGCCCCTGAGCTCATCTGTGAGCTCTGCCCTAGTTTGAACCCTGACTGTGGGGCATTTGAGATGTTCACAGATGATATGTGTTAATGGAGATTGTTAGTTATCATTTTCTCAATTACTTGTTTCAGGAATGAGAGATTGAAAAAGCCTTCTGGGTGATTTTCAGCCTCTTGAGAATAAGGTGGACTACTGCAATTTTCAAGGTGCTAGATATATTTCTCTAGAGAAGCACATTACAATAAATGTTCATGAGTTTGTAGCTAAATTAGGTCATTTAGACATACCACTCACGGGACTATATATACTCCTGAGTTAGATTCTCCGCAAGGAGAATCAACGAGACAGGAAGCCACAGGCAGGCAGTTTGCAAGTAGAGGGTGACAAGCAACTCAAACTCTCTTTCACTGCATAAAATTACCGGAGGAGCGGGTAACCAGGAATATTTGGTGCACTGCGAGCCCCTGTGGCCACCTCCACTGCAGCAATCCTTGCCCACCCAAGGAAAATGGAGAAAGATGGATGCAAAAATGACTGTATGGAACATTAATGAGCCAAACACTGAGAAAATTATGTGGTGTCCACATCCTTCATTTGATTTTGCTCATGAGATACCTGCTAGAAATGCTGCATTCAAATGGCAATAGAAAAAACCCACAGATTTCTTCTAGAAATTTAACTGGACTGTTTATGTTGTAAAATATTTTACAGTATTTTAGTACATACTGAAATGTATTAAAAATTCACAATCCTTAGCCAAATTCCATAAGGTGTTCTCCCAACACCATTCCAACATAGGTGATTTCCAGCATCTAAACTACAATACGAATGCAGAGATTTACCACATATATACATCCTTTTTGTACACATAATATACATTCTCTTTCTCAAGCTGATCGAGGCTAAAGACCTTTTCTATAAGGCAAACTCAGTTATTGTACTTGCAATTTTTTAAGTGAGATCTGTTGCTTGTGCCAATATTACACTTACTTCACTAAACAAAGAACAGTTATGTACTTATTCCACTTCTAAAACATGAACATTTCTTTTTGAAAAACCAAAATCTTTAAATGGAGATTTGTTGTGTTTGTTGTATTAGACGAATACTGTGTAAGAGATAGCTCAATACAATTATTTTAGTTAGAAGCAGAATATACTTATTTAAGACAAAACTTTTCCTTTTTTTTCATCAGTATGCCTCTTAAGAATTCTAGTTCTCTCTTCCAGATGTTACTTATTGAAGGAAATGAAGCGGAGATGTTCATAGTAGTTACTGGGATTTCCTAAAAAATTCTGCAACTGAAACAGCTCCTGCCCCTACATATGCCATAAACACCGTTTCTGTTACATTACACAATAAAAAAATAGAGGGACATTAAGTCATTTGTGGCTTTCTGTAAGCATTCAGCAGTATTTAGATTTGACCATACATGTGTGTCTTACTAAAATATAATTAAAAAAATCTCAAAAACGTAGACACTGCTGGATGAGTTGAGGATTCTCTCCACCCTAGTCTCATTTTTCTGACACTGTTTCCTTCCTTATCAGATAGCCCTGTTTTGTAAGTTCTGAATATATTAAAAAAATATTTCTAAGACACAGTGTATTAGCCCCATAATAAAACTGCAAAATGGAAGTAAAATTACTTCTGGAACTACCTTCCTCGAAAGCAAACCTTTGGTGGCAACAGTGATTTCTTTCATCGCATTACCAATCACATGAGATGCTTAAGTCACTGTTGCCTGGTTTGCTTGGAAGAAATAGTGCTATGCTGCTTATATGCATTACAACACCTGTTATGTAGGAAACATCATTAGTGCAACATATATTCTGACAATGAAAGCAAAATACTAAGTAGAAAAATACATTTTAAAATGAAAAGGTTTCTTTTAATTGGGAAGTTGCAGTTCTATTTAAATTTCTTTGAGCAATTAAAGAGCAATATTCTCATTTGGGCTGGACTATTTTAAAAAATAAAAATACAATCCTTCCAAAACTTGCTAAAGTATAAAGTTATCTTATGAATAGTAACATGTAATTTTTGAATGCAGAGTTTAACTGATATCAATCAGTGCAAAATTCACTGAAACCACTGGGGTTTTGCCAGGGCTTGTCCAACCTTCACCAGCCACCTACTCAAAGCCTTGCCTTACATCGTAAAATAAGCCAGCAAAAGCCCTCAGCCTGTAGCTCTGAGATGTGCTGGCTACACTGCAACACACTTTCAGTCTTACGGAGATGAACCAGGGGCTCCTGAGGTAATAGGAGCCAAGAGGGAAACACCAGAGAAGTATCTCAAAGGAATTAAGGGGTGTTCCTCTAAGAAGGTGACATGGCCGACAGCCCGGCTGAAGCACCTCTACACCAATGTACGCAGCAGCATGGGCTACAAACTGGAGGAGCTAGAAGCCACTGGGCAGCAGGAAAACTATGATACAATTGCCATTACTGAAACTTGATGGGACGAATCTCACGACTGGAGCGCAGCTATCAATGGCTACAGGCTGTTAAGAAGGGACAGGCAAGGAAGGCGAGGTGGGGAGGTAGCCCTGTGTTTTAGGCAGTGTTTTGATCATCTAGAGCTTAATGATGGTGATGAGAGTGTTGAGTGTTTATGGGTAACAATCAGGGCAAATGCCAACAAGGCAGATATTGTGGTGGGAGTCTGTTATAGATCACCCAACGAGGATGAAGAAGCAGATGAAATATTCTGTAAGCAGCTGGGAGAAGTCCCACAATCACTAGCCCTTGTTCTTGTGGGGGACTTCAACTCACCAGATGCCTGCTGGAAACACAATACCACAGGGAGGAAACAGTGTAGGAGGTTCTTGGAGTGTGTAGATGATAACTTCCTAACACAGCTGGTGAGTGAGCCAACTAGGGCAAGTCAACCGGATGGATCCACTGTTTGTGAACAGAGAAGGACTTACAGGTGATGTGACATCTTGGGCATAGCAACCACAAAATGATAGAGTTTTTGATTCTTCGAGACGTAAAGTAAGGGGAGTGGTCAGCAGAACTGCGACCCTGGACTTCCAGAGGGCAGACTTTGTCCTCTAAGAGACTGGTTGACGGAGTCCTCGCCACTGTTCCCTACAGCATTCTCGTGGAGAAACTAGCTGCTAATGACTTGGACAGGCATGCTCTCCACTGAATGAAAAAATGGCTGGATGGCCAGGCCCAAAGAGTTGTGGCAAATGGAGCTAAATCCAGTTGGCAACTGATCACAAGTGGTATTCCCCACGGCTCAGTATTTGGGCCAGTTCAGTTTAGTATTTTTATCAATGATCTGGATGAGGGGATCAAGTGCACCCTCAGTAAGTCTGCAGATGACACCAAGTTGGGTGGGAGCGTTGATCTGCTTGAGGGTAGGATGGCTCTACAGAGGGACCTGGACAGGCTGGAATGATGGGCTGAGGCCAATGGTATGAGGTTCAACAAGGCCAAGTGCTGGGTCCTGCAATTGGGTCACAACAACCCCATGCAGCACCACAGGCTTGGGGAAGAGTGGCTGGAAAGCTGCCTGGAGGAAAAGGACCTGGGGGTGTTAGTTGACAGCAGCTGATATGAGCCCAGGCAGCCAAGTCCAGTAGCATCTTGGCCTGTATCAGAAACAGTGTGGGCAGCAGGACTAGGGAAGCGTTCGTCCCCTGTCCAGTACTGTGTCCAGTTTTGGGCCCCTCACTGCAAGGAAGACACTGAGGTGCTGTACCATGTCCAAAAAAGAGCAAGGAAACTGGTGAAGGATCTAGAGCAAGTGTCTTATGAGGAGCAGCTGAAGGAACTGGGTCTGTTTAGCCTGGAGAAAAGGAGGCTGAGGGGAGACCTTATCATTCTCTACAACTACGTGAAAGGAGAATGTAGCAAGGTGGGGGGTCAGTCTCCTCTACCAAGTAACAAATGATAGGACAAGAAGAAAAGTTGTGCCAGAGAAGGTTTAGATTAGATAGCAGGAAAATTTTCTTCACTGAAAGGGTTGTCTAACATCAGAACAGGCTGCCCGAGGAAGACGTGTGGACATGGTGCTTAGGGACATGGTTTAGTGGTGGACTTGGCAGTGTTAACTTCACGGTAGGACTCTATGATCTTGAGGGTCTTTTCCAACCTAAATGATTCTCTGATTCTAAAATTGGGAGAATATTACTCCAGGCCAGTAAATGGCACACATAGGAATGGTACAAATTCAGAATCTTTTCTGTCAGATGGATTTTAAGTGTTCACGGTCATTCCAGAGGTATGAAGTATCTACAGTGTATCTGAAACTAAAAGGTAAGGAGAAGTCATCATATACCAAGTAAATCTTTCTATCAAAGAGGATCTACTCTGCTATTGATCTATCTAAATTCTGCTGGGTATGAAATACACGCCAATGAAGAGGTTGGTCTTTATCACAGTTAATATTTATGCTTGATTTCATATTAGGTCACCAAAAGGTATATAATGCAATCCACAAAAACAGATTCTGGATAACTTTACAAAATAAATAAAGGTGAAATGTAGAGTTACAGTAGACAAAAAATTTTTAGCCTCATCTTGGATGGAATACTAAGAAAAACAAACACTAAGAAAATACAGAAAAGGGTGTACTCTTTCCACATGGCTTCAGCGGAATATTGCATCATATAGACAAAACGTTTTAAAGATGTAAAAAGGATTTTTTCTCTACGGAAAACATGAAATATGTAGAAATGAGTAAAATATATGAAACTAACTCCTTGTTACAACAGTTGCGTTAACTTCTTAAAGAGTAAGAGAAGTGATAAGTATAATCTAAACCGTAAACAGATAATAGATACCTGCTTTGTTATAAAATACATTTATTTTTAGAGCTAGAAGAGAATAAGCATACTGTAGTGTGGGTAAATTAATTCAAATTACACATCAGCTATATTTTGCAGGTCTTCAATACAATAGTAAGAATTTAAAAACACTAAAAAAAAATATGGCTTCATGGATAGCATCATCTTAAAAGAATACTGAACCCAGAAGTTTTTCACATATTTTGACGTTTCCCAAATTAATTTTTTAAAACATTATTTGTCTGCAAGTTTGTGGACAAAAGTTATTTATACAGACCCAAATCTTTAGTCATACAAAGTTTAAAATCATTGTCAGAGGACACATAGAGAGAGCTGCTCTGAGATAACTATATCTAAGCTTCAGTTTTCAGTATCAGTAACAGTTGAATTTAAATTTAAAATAATGAATTAAGCTATCTAATCCTTTTACTACGTATTTGAAGTTATTTCACCAAGAGAACAATAAGAAACAGCATGCATAGGGAGTTTTCTTCATTCTGGTCTGTTTCAGTTACGTTTTTTCCTTCAAAAAAAGGCAGATGTCCAAAGGCTAACAACTCCCACAGCTACACATGATTTTCTGTTTTAACGTAAAGCAAAAATGAAATAAGTTGTGAAATAACTCGGAATTACTGTACCGTCACTAGTAAGGCTTTACAATACTGCTTATCCAATGCATTTGGAGAAATATGAAATACAGACAGAAAGAAAGAAACGGGAAGGTGCTTCACTACTTCAGAAGACAAAACTGCAAGTGGATAGAGAAAAATTTACAGAACAAAGTTTTCAAATGGCCACAACTTCTCCATACATAGTAAGCAAGGACACATATTCTCAGAGGGAAGCTAAAGGAAATAACATCAATTTGGACTTCCTTACGTAACTACTGACATACTTCTCAGTTTATTCTACGAGTAGTTTTGTGCTCCTGCATAACCCGTCTACTCACTCTGAGGAACACTTACATAGAAGATGCACTTAAAATGAGAAATGTAAAGAAAGCAAAGCAGTTTCACTAACCTAGGCTATATACAACATTACAGAGAAGCTCCATTAAAAAGCCCCATTCAAGGAGCTAGGCCCTTCCCTACTTCCCTGCAACCCAGTAAGAAAAGTTCTCCCAAAGAACTATTTTCTAGTTGTGAGATACATAATCAGCAAGATTGTCAAAAGAGAAAAATAATTTTCAGACAACAAGTTGTATTTCATCTTCTGAGTTTGGATGTTCTTGCACGCGTGCCAAGCCTGGACTTTACATCAATAACACTTTAAAGTGAGGATGCAAGAAGTTTGACAGAAGGTTTATGTTTTAAGGAGAGAGAAAGCAAGAGAGAAAAAAAAGATCAGAAAAGAGATGGCTTTAAAAGAGCTGCTTGAGAATTTTGAATGCAAAAAGATGCCAGTTCACGCGAGTATTATATATAATTAGGTGCATTTCTATTTGAATTCCTTTAGACTCTGATTGACGAAGGTTTTCCCCCCATCCTCCCTCTAGCATATTTGCAAATAACACAAAATATATTTGCTAGCTTGGACAAAGGGCAGAAAACAACTCAAACCACAAACCCCAATGAAAATGACCAGGAAAGGTGCAGAATGGAATTAAATAAAGAACCAAACAAAGACAGTGATTCCATTATAATTAAGGTTGAAACAAAATTTCCACTAGCTTCATCAAAACATACGAAAAGTCACAAAAAATCTCCTTTTAAAGTATTTTTTCGATTGTAATCTGAGAGATGGTTCTTTGGGACATACTGAAGGTTTCAGAAGAAATGATCTAATTATATCAACATTTCTTTCATAAACATTCAAAACATTCAGTGTACAGTTGATACAACTTAGAGTTAAAGAGTTGTCTTGTTCTTCTTTGTCAAAAATGTACTCAGCTAGTTTATGCAAACAGAATACAAAACTTCTTGAGAAAAACGGGAAAAGAAATAACTAAAATTTCCAAGCATTCCCATGAATTGCCTTCTTGCTTCTGCTCACTGAGAAAAACTCCTCCAGTCCCTCATGTTTAAAAAGAGTTAGGACAATTCATTCAGGAATGCAAACCCCAAGAACTTTCGTGCATAAAAGACTAGGAAGGAAAGATTTCTTTTCCTGAAATAAAGTTTCCACATAAATTATGATTCTCATAAAGCTCCTGGTGGGGTAGGGGTCCTACGGCTGACATTATATTGCCTGAACAGCCCCGCAGAGGACCTTCTGAATTCCACCCAGGCCCAGCCGAAAGGCTCTGATGAACAAATTGCAATCGCATATGAACCAAATAAAAGGGAAAGGGAAAACATAGCAAAGTATAACTGTGAAGCATTAGGGACTTTCAGGAAGGCAGGCAACCAGGGAGAGATTTCGGGGAGGAGGGTAAATGGGGCTGTCCTGACAATTACTAGATTGACAGTCTCAAATATGTCTCATGATCCATGAGAGTTGTTAAAGAAAATGTCTTAATAAGTTAGGGGAGAGGGACTTTGCAGCATGCAAAGGCATGGAGCTTTTTAAAAACATGGCTTTTCTGCACTGTAACTGCAAATTATCTAAAGGAAGATATTGAGACCAGTGCTGTTTAACATCTTTGTTGGAGGCATGGACAGTAGGATTGAGCACACCCTCAGCAAGTTTGCCAACGACATCAAACTGTGTGGTGCGGTCAACAAGCTCAAGGGAAGGGATGCCATCCAGAGAGACCTGGACAAGCTTGAGAGGTGGACCGGTGCAAACATCATGAAGCCCAGCAAGGCCAAGTGCAAGGTCCTGCACTTGGGTTGGGGCAATCCCAAGAACAAATACAGGCTGAGCAGAGAACAGATTGAGAGTAGCCCTGAGGAGAAGGGCTTGGGGGTGTCGATGGATAAGAAGCTCAACATGAGCTGGCAATGTGCGCTTGCAGCCCAGAAAGCCAACCACATCCTGGGCTGCATCAAAAGAAGCACGGCCAGCAGGTCGAGGGAGGTGATTCTGCTCCTCTACTCTGCTCTCATGAGACCTCACCTGGAGTACCGTGTCCACCTTTGGGGTCCCCAGCATAAGAAAGACACGGACCTGCTGGAGGGAGTCCAGAGGAGGGCCACGAAGATCATCAAAAGGCTGGAGTTGCTCTCCTATGAAGACAGGCTGAGAGAGCTGGGCTTGTTCAGCCTGCAAAAGAACAGGCTCTGGGGAGACCTTATAGCGGCCTTCCAGTACCTAAAAGGGGCCTACAGCAAAGGTAGAGAGGGACTCTTGATCAGGGAGTGTAGTGATAGGACAAGCGGTAACATTTTTAAACTGAAAGAGGGGAAAACTGAAAGAGGGTGGTGAGGCACTGGAACAGGCTGCCCAGGGAAGTTGTGGATGCCCCATCCCTGGAAGTGTTCAAGGCCAGGTTGGATGGGGCTTTGAGGAACCTGATCTAGCAGGAGGTGTCCCTGCACATCACAGGGAGGTTGGAACTCAATGTGCTTTAAGGTCCATTCCAACTCAAACCATTCTGTGATATGATTCTGTAATAAATACCTAGGATATATGTGACTTTTCCTGAACAATGGAGAGCTTGGCAATTCAAAGCTATTCTTTTATTTGTTAAAAACATACATGTTAAAAGAAGCATTAAAAATATGCTCTAGAAACAGAGTGAGAATGAAATGATACAATGATACCACTGCCCCAAGTAAAGGCAGCAAACACAAAGCTATGTTCATCCCACCAAGATTCTGAAATGAGACAAATGATCTGAGCAATATTTCGTTTGTTAATGGTCTGTAACACAGTAACATTACATCAAAGTAATCTGATCCTGCAACAAACCACTCCAAACAGACCATCAAATCAGGAAAAAGAAGGGTATTTAAATGTTTTCACTGAGTAGTTATCAAAACAAAACTTCCCCAACTCTATGAAGATGCAGAAGAATCATTGATCCACCGCACATCTTCAAAACCAGAACTAGTACTAATAGTACTCAAGAATGTGTACATCATAACTGTAAAAACACTTTCAGCACAATGTTGCCATTTTGTTAAGTACTGCTTTAGGTGCTGCTACAGAATTAGCTCACTTGCAGGAAAAATGGTGTAAATTTTAAACTGTGCTAGTGATGTTAACCTCTTCAAATGGAAGGGGAAAAACAGTCCATCAGGTAATATCCTGGCCAATATTTCTGTTTAATGAGAAAATAACAACAAAACCATCAGGCTGTTTCTCTGTTTATGGCTTTTCCTTTAAGTAATTGAAACTTAACTAAAGCTCAGCAAAAAGGCAGGTGTGTGCCCATGTACAGAAGTCCCATTAGTGGGACAGGATTCACTGGCAAGTGTTGCTACTTTTGGTTTCCTGTATTACATTTCTTGTTTGAACATGCTCCGTCGTTGACATTGGAAGTGCTCGTTGTTTCTTTACTACTGAATATAGATTCCCCTGAAGAGATAAAAGTGTTTTTTTTCTTCTCCAAGCAATAACCATTTAAATCAATGTTTTATTTCAGACCACCTTCATAATATTTGATTCAAATACCTCCCTATTTTCAGATTCATCAATGATGAAAATTGCAGGCTTTTGCACTTGGAAATACATAGCCATTACGATGCTGTAACTTAATTTCAAGTTAAAGTAAGTGAAAAAAACAGAGGATGCGTAACAGAATATCACTCCTTTAGTGTTTGTTGCATTGTATCACAATTTCAGAAACTGAAAGCATTTTAGTGCTTACCACAGTTTCTAAACGTCAATAACAAATACACTAGTCTTCCTGTACAGTAAGCATTTAGGCAAATCTCCAGACTGGACATATAGGCTATGAAGAAATTTTTTTACAGTTCCATTTATTTGTTACCTGTTAGCGCTACTGAAGGCAGAAATTAAACCTGCACGGCTAAATATAATGGCACAAAGATACCTTATTTAGCATATTAGGTATGATGTAAGCCAACTTCGTAACACAATATTAAAAAACCAACAGTTTTACAATCTTAAATTAAATTGTCTGAAATGCTTTTTTTCCCTGAGATTTAATTTTCTGAAACATCAGTGGAAGAACAAAACCACATATAAATTCCTTGTTGGGAAGAAATCCCTTGTGGAAGGGCTAGACTGAATACATGTTTTTGGTGAGGAAAAAGGAGAAAAAGAAAAAAAGAAGAAAAAAAAACGAAAAGGAAAAAGAAAAAGAAAACTTAAAGGAATTCCCACTTGACTTTTAGTAATTCAGCAGATGAAATGAGACAAAGGAAATTGTCAGAACAACCCAGTTTGCAATCAGCTAATTCTGGAGGCAGGTGCAGAATTATTTTCTTAACAGAATGCTTTTTTACTGTGGAAAGGTATCTTCTAGCACTATGAGAAAAGTAAGAAAAATGTCCCAAAATGTCCTGATTCCTAAACTATGTACAGACCAACTGTTCTTGTTTTAAAGTCTCTGGAGACACATGAGGAAGTCTACTGTCAACAAAAAAGAAACAAACAATATCAACACCTTGATAGGTGGAAAGCAGATCATTAAAGGTCCTGCAGAAGAACTACGAGACCCTGAATGCTGAAACAAAACCATAAAAAAATCTGAAGGAAAGCTGAGAACTATATTCCATATCTGATAGTAATGCCTTTATTTTTTATTATCCTTTGGAGAACACCATTAGGAATAAACGGCTATTGAACTCTACAGCTGACATAAATGAACTCTACATAAACAATGAGGAAGTTAAGGTGATCACCTTTTAGATCTATTTACAAAAAGAAACATGTTTAATACAAAAACTTTTGTAAATCAGTGAAGAGAAAAAACTAAATAGCGTTATATACTGGATCACATGCTGCTGTAACACAAATTGCAATCATCATATTTTTGCAACCTCTGCTTTTCCCCTTTATTATTCCTTTCCATTGCTGCACATATTTTCCATTGCTCCAAGTACTTCCTGTTGCATTCTCACCCTCTGCCCCTGTAGCCTTTCAAGTTCTTGCAAGGTGCTGCCCAAACTTGTTGAACAGTTTGTATTAGTTAGTCCCCATGCTACCTATAAACATTCCAGCTTCTGCATAGCAAATACATGTGTAACTGATACCAGCCTGCTGTGACGTACATTAAAGCATAAAACTTGACTCTGTATTTATCACCAGGCTTGAAAGAGAAAATTAGGAGGAAGCATAAGAAATTTATCTACATCTATGTTGAATACTGTTGTTTGTAATGTATTTTCCCACTCTTCATGCTTTTGAACCTTAGTAATGATGGGCTTCCAGCACTTCCCTGGGAGACTACAATCTCCTCAAACTCAATCTAGTAAAACAAAAAATCCAACACTTCCAAATTATCTCTCAAAGACATGGAAAAAAAATTCGTTATGATCTTCCCATTCTAACACATCTATAGTCCAGTTTTATCTAAAATTTGAGCATACACTTCACCAGGAAAAGCCTACATACCTGAAACTATGCCTTTTTATTTCAGGAGGCTTATTAAACTATTTTATATAATCAGTAAGATCCTGTTTAGGCAGGCTGAATGTAAATGTGAGGTTTTAGGGATATATTAAAGATCTTTCATATAATTACTAAATCTAATTTATCTGAGGGTAACTCTGAATATATTGGAAACTAATGAAACATAGTTCAGTACACCGATTTTTTAAATCTACTAAGTGCTTATTCACATTTTGTATCAGGGTAAAGCCACGGCATAGGAACAAGAAACTTCTTTTCCTTTGAAAGCAGCAGATCATTCACAGAAGCTTCAAATCTCAGCAGACTAGAGATGCCAACAGAACCCCTGGCTCCAGAGGGGACATTTCTAAGTGAGACAGAGCACTGGATGTGTTTTTTGGTTTAGATTTTAAAAAAAGATTTAGCGAAACAGCGCAAGGACAACACCTGCTGCATTTTGACAGTTCTTACCCAGACAACTTCTGTGCGTACCAACTAGGAAGCATACTTCCATATGATTAAACATCATAACACAAACGACGAAGTCAAATGTAAACATTATAAGGGTTGTCAAGCTGTATGTTTCCTTTGACCTGAATACACAGTTTGGATCAGTTTGCAATATATTATTTGAAGGCCATTTGTACAGTAAACTTTTTTTCCCCTTGCTTTTTCACCCCTATTCATTTTTGGCTTTATGGAGAATCACAGATAAACTTCATTTTTGCTTTGTTAAGTATATAGACTGTTATTTGAATGCAAATCAGCATGAGGATAAGATTAGCCCTACTGCCCATGCGCATACTGATCAACAATCTAACAATCAGCAAAAGGACACTATGAATAGATTACTGTCTGTGTTTCTACTCCACTATAGGGCGGAGGGGTGCTGGGGACACGACTGAGGGATGGGACACAACTTCCAGGGATACGACTGTACGAAGTTACAGTATTGTATAGTAGAAGCCTACAAACTTCTGTGAGACTTCTAATTACACCCTTCATCCTCTTTTTAGCTAGCATTTCAAAACATACAATAATACACACCACACTTATTTTCATGAGGCTTTGAACAGAAAGAGTGAGTTTAGTGCATAGGGCTGCTGAATTGTGTAAAAGTTTACAAAATTTGAAATTTTCTCCTAAATTTTATGCCTTAATTTACACGAACTAACGATTTTTTTTCTTACTTCCTGAACATTTACTCATAAATTCCCTAAGCACTACTACAAATCATGCATACTCTAACATATGAAGATTTTGGTATGTAATTTTCCTGTGTAGCCCAACATACGGTTTTTTTACATCAACAGGAATTTGGGCTAACTTTATTTTCATTATTGTCTTTCTCAGACTGTATACAGTGCCGAAATCTTTCTCTATGCTTTTAACTGATATCATCGAAGATGTTCGATTTTTTTTTATTATAATAGTGACACATTTAGAAACAAGTTAACATAAAATTATTTTAGCGCAGATAATTTAGGACTGGCATGGTTTTACCCAGTCTGTTCCAAAATTACTTTAACCACAAATATTTAAAGCAGGGTGGAAAAAAAAACATTCCCACAAAAACATTAATCAGAAGATACACAATCATTGGCATATATTTTCAAAATAGCTTGTTACTTTTTACAAAAGTACTGCAAACACTGCAGAATCACATCACCTTTTAAAAATGCACATGAATGTCTATACCAATAAAGCCAAACATTACAAAATTTCCCAGGACAACTATTAACCAGTGTTAGCAAAACTGGATAATCAAAGAACAGTTATAGTACTCCAGACACACCGAGACAGACCTTACCCTAATAGGTGACCGTTATAATCCATCTCAGTCATGAAAACAGCTTTGTTGTTATAGCCTAATGACTGCTTGGTCACCTGTATGGAGAGTTTTCTGACCTCTGCCTAACTGCTTGCAATGATTTACTGCATTGTTGTTGTGAAGCTAAGTAAAAAATTACACATCGCTGCAGTGAATCCCTTTGGTGCTCTGTCACACCTAATGCTCACACAGCTCACTGCCTTCTCCTCCACATTACTGCCTCTCACATCAGCATCACAAATACCAGAGCCCAGGTTCAAAACACCCTGCTTCTGATTTCTATAGCGCTCCTCAGTTCTCACTGAAATGAGATGAGTCTGTGGCCCCTAAAGGCTTATTTGAATCTAAAACACAGAGCAAGCAGAGCTTATTGAAAGGCAGATGGCATTTGTGAACTGAGGAGGCAACTAACGAAACATCCTTCTTGATGAAGCATCTTCTGCCTACTGCATTTACAGTGAATGGAAAGTGGTCAAGAGAAGCAGTTTTATTAACATTAGCAATATGCATTAGGCAGAGACAGTTCCACTGAGCTGTTCTGTTGTAAAAGCAACTGAATCAGAGGAAGAATGAAAAAGCACCCCCCCCCCGCCTCCAGCACCTACATGCCTGTATCTCAGAGTTTATGTAACAGTGGCCATGTATTACAGTAAAAACCTGTTTGGTTCATAACAACGATCAGCCACTTCCATAACTCCCCTGAGCTGCTTGTTTTGCTTCAGTTTTCAAGGCTATTTCATGAATAACTTGGAACTCTAAGTGAAGTACTATTACTTTGCTTGCCTCCTCCTTTTGTATTTACAGAGATAACAAGCATGACTCACATGCATATTAAAACAGTGCTGTCTTCCTGAGTTAATGGCCAGAAAGCTGAGTTGCTTGCGCTGCTGTTCATAGCTCTGTCAAACACCAACAGAAGGAATTAACAAGTTTACGATCAGCCTCACCATTATTTTTTTCAGCAGTAGACATACAATTAAAATACTATGCTAACTGTATTCGGCTGCTAATGCTTAAGAGAAGTTATGAAATGCAGAACTGTTTTTCTAGACTTGAGTTCTTAAGGAGGAAGCCACCACCAGTAGACACACACATGCAGGCAGGCTTTCAGAAATAAAGGCTCCTTCTTCTCTCCTTACATTGATCAGAACTGAAGCAGCCACCACCTTATAATCAGAGCTTAATACAAACAGGAGTCCCAGAAATTACAATCTAGCACCTTATAACAAATAAGTAAGAGAGTACCACCTTTCTCTCTCCAGCAGCTATTCACTGGGTGCTCCCAAGCCTTTAAAAAGAACAGTATTGCCCATTGCAGATTCGTGTTTGGTTTGTTTTTTTCTCTTGTAACTTTCATTTTATTTAATTCTGGTTCATTAGGTTTAGTCTCCCTGCTAAGTGGAACAGGTGTGAAGACTCTCCAAAGACAAGAGTCAAAATGAACGAGGTGAAAGACGGTGACACGGAACCGCCAGAAAGTGCATGACTTTGCCAGGTAACCAGCAAATCCCTCTCACTTCCTTCAGCTACTCGCTGCACAAATTCACCATTTATTTTAAGCCTCTAGAGCAACAACAGAGACAACAAAAAATATATCAGCGTCCTGAAATTATACAATTTACTCATCATTATAAGGTTTAATTCAATCAACATCTACAGTAAGTTTTCATTTCACAGTTAGGAGATGGAAAAGTAACGAATGAAACAGATAAAAAAAAAAGAACACAATTAACCACACAGTGACTCATCAACAACGCTGCTATGCATTAAGCAATGCTAGTTATTCCTAGCTTGCTTGACATCAAGTATCCAAACCTAAATCCAAGGATATGAGTACTGCTCCTGAAGCAGTGTGTTTCTGGGGAAGGATCCCCACAAATAGTTGCTGTCTATACAGACTTTAAAAAAAAAAAAAAACAACATCCTATTAGTAAACATCTATTTATTTGGTTTTTTTTTTTACCCCTTAATTAAAAGGTAAACAGTATTTCAGACGTTACATTCTCAGAAGAGGACTATCATAAAGTCATAGATTCACAGAATCATAGAATACCAGGTTGGAAGGGACCTCAAGGATCATCTGGTCCAACCTTTCTTGGAAAAAGCATGGTCTAGACAAGGTGGCCCAGCACCCTGTCCAGCTGAATCTAAAACGTGTCCAACGATGGGGAATCCACCACTTCCCTGGGGAGACTATTCTAACAGCTGATTGTTCTCATTTTGAAATATTTTCCTGTTGTGTCCAATCGGAATCTCCCCAGCAGTAACATGTACCTGTTACCCCTCACCTTTTCCATGTGACTCCCTGTAAAAAGGGACAAAAGGGTCTCCAGATTAAAATTAGTCAGTTCAGTCAACATGATTTGGGATGTTAAGTACGGAGTTTGACAGAGTAAGGTAATACAAGCATAAGGACCATGCCACAGATTTATACAATTAAGGAAAACAAGCATTAAATATACTAAGTGAAACAAAAGCTACAGAATATTCCACTGTCAAAGACAACACTAATTGAAATTAATTTCAGTTACCTACTATTGGAAATCTTTCTCTAGATATTCGTTTCCCCCTTATTTTTTATTTCAGTGAGTAATAGCCTTAGCAATATTAACAGTTCTTGTTGCTCACAGGCTTAACAAATAAAAGCCTCAGAAAATGGGCAAACTGCATCTTACAAAAACCATGTTCATGCAGCTCATCAAATGACTTAATGAAGCACAGTCTGAAGCTGAATTTTAATTGGCTCCTATATAATAAATGCAGATTACATAAATGAAGAAATCCACAAGTTTCTTGAACAGAGATTTTATTATGGAGAGCACTCCACATATCGTGGATTGAGACTCAGTTGTAACACCGAGCATAGAAGAGATACAGTAGTCCCCTAAGGGGGGCTTTAATGAGTCTCACACTTCGGTAGTAGACAACAATCAGCTAGAGACCCGCTTTTTAAACTTTTCAAATATACCGAGCCCAATTATGCAACCTTTGCTCATTCTCATGAATTCTTACACGAACAATCTGGTATGAGTTTGAGCAAGCACTAAACAACATGATGAAGAGGACAAACACTGGACTCATCATAATTACTGCTGAGTCATAAATGCCGTTGGGGAAGAAACAGAAATATAATTATAGGCCAGATCTAGTTCAATTTATACCAAAAAGTTTAAAGATTTTTTGGAATACTTGTTTAATTTAGTTTTTTCTGAAAAGGTTTTTACATTTTTACATGAAGACTTCCACTAGACGAGTAAAGCATGCTTGGAAGGATGCTTGATGTCAAGAGGGAGATGCCTGCAGAGTGAATAAATGGAAAGAGCACTTACATTTTTGGTTACAATTTCAACTACATCTTTCATCGTTATTGCTTTGTTGAAGAAAATGAGTAGGAAAGCCATCTTTGCCTAATCTGAAATGTAGGTACTGCACCTCCTGGATGAGTGGCTAAATACTACCTAACTGCCAAGAATAACTCCTGCAGGAGATAATCTGTATAAAACCAGAGCCAACAGGGTTTCCAGGAGAGAAGGAGCTCTGGGGTAAATTGCCCATTCCTGTTAACTGCATGCAAATCACGTGGCAGCTGAACCACAGTCTGTTCTGAGGTGGTAGTGGGGTGTGTTAGACGACGAGTAGGTAGCAGCAGATTAAAGACATAAAAAACGGGTGTTTCTTGAGCCAAGCTTTTTTTCTACTGGAAGCAGCTTAGTCTGCTTGCCTTGTGCACCCAACTTAGCTGACCTACAGAACACAGATGATGTTTGGGCAAGTGTACTATCTGCATGGAAGTCACAAGCCCTATCAATAAATACTGCGTACCAACACTGACAAGACAGGGTGGGTGGAGGAAAACAGGGGTTAGCTGAGTCAGACTATTTCTGGAGTAAGGCTGGCAGTGCAACTGAAAAGAGGTATCTTCTCAGAAGTCTCATTGTGCTTTCACTGTCCATTTACCATGCACAAATACACTTCTGTTAACAGCATTCAATTAGAAGAGCCGAAGATGAGGGAAATAAGCTTTGCCTTCCTAATTGTTAGGTCTGACTTCTATTCAGTTACAAAAACCTATCCTTCTGTTTTCACATAATTGAAACAGTGTTAGTAGAATGTTAAAAAGCAAGTAAGTGCATTAAAAAGAAGAGGATAGGTGGTAATGCAGAAAAAAAACCCAGGATGACGACGGAAAGCATTAGCATTTATTTATTACAAATTGACTATGGACAATCCTGCAACTTCCAAAATTAGGACTCATTTATTACAACTTCTCACAGAAGACAGATTTGCTAACCCTAATTAAAAAAAAAAAAAAAAGGGGGGGGGGGGAAGGGGAAGAGTCACTGAAAGCGGAATTAGCAGCTCAGTTATGTGTCCTCTTGTTGAACTCAGATTTAGGAATAAAATATTGACATCAAAAGCCCTTCCCTGTGTGTGGAAACTGCTAGTACAATTAGCAACCTATTAAAAAAAAAAAAGCTTTAAAATGCCATCAGACATACTTTAGCAGAGAGTGGAGATTTTCTTTTTAAATATTTAAAAGAACTGATGCCAGAAGAGGCAGCATTAATTTAATCAGATTAAAGGGAATTTACTGCAGCTTGTATTTTGATTCTTCAGAGAAAGCTGCATTTGTTGAAGTGGCATCTCTTTTCCTGCTTTTGATATAGCCAATATTAATATAAAAGATTCTTGAAGCAAAGTTCTTTATAAATTGCCTTACTTACACGTTGAATTGTAGTGAAATCATTGCTGTTTCTATAACTGGACATGGAATCTCACTTCTTAAAAGTAATTTTGTCACCATTAAAAACAAAACCAAAAAAAAACACCAACAAAAAAAAACCCTGTCAATGAGTGAAATTCCTGTTCAGAGACTAGGGAAGAGAGAAAATTTCTGGACAGGCAACAGTTTGTACCTTCAATCTCAAAACAAAGATGTAAATGTACATCACTTTTTACCAGGAAAAAAAGGACTTTTATCACCAGGTTTTGGTGATAAAGGACTATCACCTGGTTTTGGTGATAAATGAGTAGTATCAACACCTATAAATTAAAAAGAAAAGATGTCTTTAACAGACAAATCAGGTCTGAAATAAACCTGGTAGCAAAACATCAGTTGCTTACTTTAGCTTCAGGTAGACCACTTTCTGATTTCGCTTAGGAAAATAGTTTTTACCTTGTTTTAACCAGTGTAAGTCATATTTAATTACCTGCAACATCTGAGAAACCAGTGAAGAAATATACATTAAAAATTGCCACCCAAAAAGGGTCTGGTGTTGCCTTACTGCCACTTTCTGGAATGTTTTATTGTTGCATGTGAGGTCTGAGGTCAAACCCAGAAAGCTAGCCAACCAATATATGCTTGACGCACTTAATAAAGGTGTGGACAGAGAGGGGAGAAAAAAAAAAGAAACAAAAGAAAGAGTAAAGCATAAGGTGCATATATCATCTTTACACCCTCCTGACTGTTGAAGCTTTTAGCTTCAGGCACTACTCCAAGTTAAGCTAGCACATCCTCTGGGCTGACCTAACTTTCATCAGCTGCTAACAGATCTGGCAGACACTGCTCTGCTTTCCCTACTTCATCAAAGGGTCTAATCGCATCTCTGTACCTTCACAACATAAATACTGCATGGGACTGGAGGTAAGAGTGGAGATCCTGAGGTTGGGCATGGGTAGCATATATCCAAAAACCCTGCAGGCGATTATCTGAACCAGTTCCATTGTATGCACAGCATGTATTTCTGTATGCTTGTACAGTGGCACAAGGCACTGAGCCACAAACACGTGATTCCAGTATTCACTTCTGCAGTCGTACAGGTTTTGAAGCAATCCCAAACTAGTATGATTAAGACTTTGGTACAATGATGTTATAAAGGGAGTAAACAGTTTTATTTTATATGAAGGTCAAAAGGGTGGTGGTGGGGGAAGAGATGATCACCATACTCAAATTCATTTGCTTAAACTTTTCTATTTTTAAAGTAGATAACATTAATGTTGATTTAAATGCTGTGTGATCCTATCCAAGATCCATATTTAGGTTCTTAGATATGCTGCTTCAATTTGCGCATTGGCAGCTATGCTAGCTATTAAAATTAAGTAAACTAAGCAAGTAAAACAAATTAAGGCATTACTATAGGATATTTAGATCAAATCACCCAGATAATCAAGCATATTCACTTCTGGTGAAGCACAAGCACTTCTGGCAAGACTGGCTGCGCAAGCCAGTGAAAGTGAGAAGGATCGAAGACAGGATCCCTACAGCCTACCACAGCTCACTCACAGGGGCAAGAGAACCCAGCTCAAAAAGGCTGTGTAACTCATGGTGATCCACGGCAGCACGTGCTGGGCATGCGACTGCTGCTCCACATTCATGATTTGCTGCTGTAAATGGGATGCGGGGTCATCCTGGGACAGCTCATGAAGAGTGTCACTGCAAGGGGGGCAAGGCATGCAGAGGCTGGGGAGCCACAGTCCGGCAGGCTGGAAAGGAGGGAGGAGAAGATCTACCTCTGAACAGTCTCCCAGCAATAGCTTTGAGCACTTTTCCAGCACTGTTCTTCATTTCTCTAGTTATTAATATATCAGACCTACCCATTGGTCTCTAACAGCACAGGGCTCTGTAGAGCGAGAAGGTGTAAGAAGATGAAAGACAGCACAGACTAACGCTCAGAATGGCAAGATTTTCTTGAAAAAGAAACATTTCAGAGGGCGCGAGCCTTTCCCTTATTCTGTAATTGGTTGTGCTGAGGATAAAAAACTGCTATGAAGTGCAGAGGAAGGTGCTTTGCTCAGTTACTGATTTTATTTATAAACTCTAACAGTTCTGGCACGCATAAGATATTGTGACAGTGAAGATTTATCCTTGTTACTTTCATTACATTCATCTGCTGATGCAGTGAGGCATAATTAGGCGATAGAGACAAATGCAGATGTCTGAATTTGGGGTGTGGTAGAGTTCTGGTTAAGCACATTTTTTTATTCAGCCTTTCAAAGTATCTATGAACGCCAGTTTCTAAGACAAAATTACTTCATAGCAAAAGCATGCGTTACATTTGTGCGCATAGTAAGGAAGAGATAGTTACTGTCCCTTCTTTTTGTGTAGCTTATAGAAGGCATGTTTTGTATTTTGTGCATGCTGCCAACTGCAGACCCAAAATTATGGCATTGTTTTCTCTTTGGTTCCTCAGCCACTTGGAAATATTTATTTTTAACCAGCACTGTAGTAAAATTCCCTGGAACTCTGCAGCTGGTATAACCCTGTCTCTGCAAAGTAGATGCCGGAAAATGCAACTACGTCAGGAAGCCTGTACTCCACAGCCATCTTAAGCACATTTTGTCCAGCCATACGAAGTTATGTCAAACGATCCCATCTGATTAATTGTGTGATCCACACTATTGGAGAAAACTAAGACTCTCCTGAGAAACTCACCAAATTTCAAGAAGTCTAGGAGTTCAAAAACAATACAGGAACCGGGTAAAAAACACAGCAGTGTAACAGTTCTTGTTTATTATCCTCCTCTTGCACTCTTCAGCAGAATAGAATTGCACAAGATCTGATAGGGAGAATACCCAAGGTGAAAGAAAAAAAAAAAAACAAACCAAAAAAACACAGACCACCAAAAAAAACCCCAACATAAAACACAAACCTTAACATGAAAAAAGAGATCTAATCGCCAAATCTAGAATGGCCAAAAAAAACCAACCCCCCCAAAAAAAAGGGTGTTAGGGAAAAAGCTTATTTGGGACCCTATTAAGAAATAACCATACCGTGTCCAAAGAATAATGACTTAATAAGACCATCTGAATGCAGGAGAAGCATCGCTAAACAAAACTATTTTCAGGGCTTAACGCTTAGTTTAAAAGTAGGTTCTTAACAATTCAAGCTACGTATCAACTACATCACTACCTTCACACGCACTTCCACCAAACCCCCTTCAAGGCATATTTATTTAAATTTCCTCTCATTGTGGTACTTTCATATGAGAAATCCAATTTTCATTCCTTTCCCAAGAGGAAAGAATTTGTAAAATCTAATTCTCATGTAGTTTAAACCAGTAATGCGGGACACAATGAAAAATTGCATTAAAATGCTGAACAGCCAGAATTTGATTGCATTTTATGTTGGCAAGGTTTCCGTAGATCGTGTCTGGTTCAGTACACCCAGACAGTTATAACATCTGCTTGGGATGTGTTCATAAAAGGTTGTTTTCTACCACATACCCTCGTCAGTAGATGATATATCGAAAAAGACCTACTGGATCACAGAAAGCATCCCAATGCAAATTTAAAAAGTAACTCTCTGAACAGTACCAGCTTCAATGAAGACAAATTAAAAATATTATTGTTGCTGTTTTCTTATTTGCCAGATGGGCAGAACACCACCCACATTGCTGATTCATATGGTATCATCAGACAGCAGTGCACAGGAAGCTCTACAGGAAGACCACAAAAGATGACGAGCTTCCAAAAAGGGACAGATAGGCAGAAACACACCAGTAAGAGCATACACATACCACTGGAATCAGGAAACAACGGAGCTAGCGAGCAAGTGAGCTACAGCTTCTCACAGTCATTTATATTAGATCCTCAAAAATCTACTTCTTTAAAATGCACAGTTCTTTTCTGAAACAGGGATGCGGAAAACCTATGTAATTTTTCACAAGAGGGAGTTGCTGTTTAAAACATTTTGCAATGCAGTGAATGAGTACTCCGCTGCAGCAAGGGCAGGCAGTGCAAGTCATTGTTTATCACACGAGCAGGACATTAGCTACAAGGCTGTACTGCCATGCTGCTCTCTGATTAGGATGGTTTTATTTATAAATATTGCCCTGCAGAATAACTTTTTGTTTGAAATGAGGCCTTTCACAATGTGTCTAATAATAAGGTTGCACAATTTGTTCTCCTGGACAGTTGCACTAGAACTAGCCACAGGTGAAATTAAGAAATTCCACGACTCAGCTTGGAAAAATGCCAATAGTTATTTAGATTCCTTTCTAAGAGCGGGAAGACTTGAGTTCCAAGCAATAAATGAACTATACACAACACCGCATCACTACACAAATTCTAAAAGAACACGTTTCTAAAAACTAACAAGCCTACACAAATAAACTTAAAACCTCTAAATCATAAAAGAGTCCTTAGAAACTTCCTGACCCCACTTTAGGCAACACCTGCATGGTTTGTATTCTCCCTTGAAGAAATACCTTACTCTCAGTATGCAGACTCCCCTGCAGACTCTGAGAAGATCTGTCCACTCATGCATTCCTCAATTTCCTCATAGCCTTGGACACCTTCCTTCTCTTATGAGCATCTTTGAATCAGACAAGTAATTCCAACTTTCTTTAACAAAAACCTATCTTATACTGCATACACCACAGTACGTACACGCACTAGTCAAACCTTCTTCATGTCTTTTAGGGATGTCTCAGTCCGATACTCATGGCTCCTCCATCATCATCATTAAAGAACCACTTCACCACTTCTACTGCAGAAGAATTTTCAAAACCTGCTTACAAAGTGGCAAGTGGATGAAAAAACTCCAGCTTTCTCAAAAAAGAGGATAAGTATTGAAGTTAATTTCTTCCCCAAATTGTTACTCCACATCTAAATTGAAAAAAATCCATAAAACATTTTTGAAAAAATGTCACATTTCATTCTGTCCCATGCCTGTCTTTTTATTTGCAGGCTACTGGCTGCAATAGAATTTATAATATCCGGTATGTGTTTGCACTGTTTTGAATGGCTTTATTTTCAATCCCTCATTTTTACTCTTTCAACTTTTCAAAGGTCAAGGCAGTATTTAAAAGTTCGACTGACAGAGAAAGTAAAAGAAAGAAAAGGAGGAAAGTACAACTAAAGGAAACCTATAAAGTTCTAGGTTTACGAGGAAAAGTAATTATAGCTTTACTGCAGAAGATTTCAGCCTTCAAGAACTCCTTTTTCAATACAGAGTTTGAATGAAAGCAGCTTTAAAAAAATGCACAGGGTCAAATGAATCATATAAAAATGCACATTAAAAGTTTCTCAAAAATATTATGTCCCAGAAATCATAGTTTTATCTGACTACATGGTTTTATGACACGGGGTGGGGGGGGGGGGGTGGGGGCGGAGGGGGGAAGCTTGCCCTCTAAAGCTTAAAATTGCACCACAATTCTTCCTATTTGATTGTGATGGGTGCCTTTAAGAAGCGAATTTAGTTTTCAGATGCTGGTACAATGAATCAGTCTGGCATTAGTTTTATTCTCAAATGATATTTGTACCTATGCTGCTAGTGCTTAAGACACAGAAATGTACTTTTTATTTAATGGTTTAATGGTACCCTTAATAAAAACAACAAATAGTTAAAAACAAAGCAACAAAAAACCACTCTTGCAATCCAAACTACATATTCTTTTCTGTTACTAAAAAAGCAAACTGGTAGCTGATACTACCTTTGCATCTGCACTAGGTTCAGGAGTGTTTTGGTTAACAGCAGAAAACTGCTATTATATCAGAAGAACCCTTTAAAATTCTTACATGGGGCACGAATCCTGTTTCTGCACAACTGCAAGTTGCCAGTGTAGTCTGAGAGAATACTTAGTGAATCTTGTGGGTGTAAAAACTACTGAATGTCTGGTCTGTTTCATACTTGGCAGATTTCTACTTTAAATGATCCTTGAAGAAGCCTTGAGTAATGGATGCTACCATGCTTCTACAGTTCCAAGCACTGAGTTGAGCAGAACCAGTAGTAAAGAAGAAACTACTGTGCCACGTCAAATCTAATCAGAACTGACTAGGCAGGCACTAATACAAGCACATACATAAGAATGTAATTTCCACTTTGTTCTAAACCTCTTCACAAACACAGTATGACATGGCGGGGGGGGTGGTGGAAATGGTGGTACAGTTATAAAAACAAGTCTGCAGTCAGACTTCCAAAAGTCAAGACGATGCTGCTCTTTGACAACATACAGAGTAAGATCTCTGTAGATTACAAATAGATACAGACTAGATAGTGACTCAACATTAAATGCCATCCCTGTGTTTTTCTGTTCTTTGGATAAACAGAAACAAACACCAAAATAGCCATGGTGTAATTAACCCCGAATGACACGATAGGATTTATGAGGCTTACATAATGATCATGCCAATAGCTGTTCCTCTGTGCCACATCCCCACTGTTCCTCCACCCAGCATATGGCTATGCCGGAGTCCACAAGGGAGGCAGGTATGCACAAGGCTTATTTATGCTACAGTGATAGGCAGCTGCCTTTTCATCAAACCTGTAGCATTTGGTAGCATTTTGCTTACAGCTGAAAAAAAAAAAAAACCCAAAACAAAAAAACCAGCTCGATAAAGACTGGAGACCAGACGCAAAGAACATCTTCACACAACAGCAGCACTCATCTACTTGCTTGTACTGCCTACAATACATATAGAGAGCTTCAGTACCCAACAGTTTACAAAAAAAAAACAATACCTAAAAGTAGAGAGCACCTCCAAACATAAACAACTCAGGACACAATTTGCATTTCGGAAATTTTCAGGTAACACTCTAAACTAGCAAAACATGTACATGCAACCTATTACTATACTGTATCTACAAATTTGCTTAGAAGGTTAACAACTAAACAGCAAGCCAAATTCTAACTCCAGCTGATACGTCACACTAAGAAAAACAGAAAGTCATCATCATGAAACAGCCTTAATTAACAGGAAAAAAACCTTAATTATAACACCTTTTCTACAGTATCACTTGCCCCAGCTAAGCACCCACTAACTCTTATATATCATACGGACTAAGGAAATGGAGACACATGAGAGTTAGAGAAACGTCAGGAAGGATTAAAAGCAACTCTTGGTAGTTACTACCCCTCCAACTCAATATTTAGCTCTCTCTTGTCCTGCTTGAGACTGTTCACAGAAGTGACTTATGATAACTGAATAAAAAACATTAAACAATCTCCAGTCAAGACATGTACACTTTTTTTGCCAAAGCTGAAGCACGCAACAGCCTTGTCTTTGATTGTTATAAAAGCTATTAGAAAAAAAAATTAAAACACAACACAACTAGCGTCACGCTTAAGAGTTCCCTTTGCCAACCTACTCTTCCAGAAGCAAAACACTGGACTCTTGCCTCATGCCTCACCTCTGTGCAATCACCCAAAGTCAATACAAAGTCTAAGAGTGGAGCTACACGGGCCCGTAGTCTGAAAACATGCAGGCACGCAACTGGACTGCTGAAGCAAGAATATGTAATCAACTTCACATGCGCAGACTTTATACCCATCTTAACTGTGAGAAAAAAAGAGAAAAATAATATTTTAGAAAAAGTAGAGAATGAAAGGAATGATGTGAATACCTCTATCGTGCAATACATCCCACAATACAAATTATACTTGAGAAAAAGAAGGGCAGCGTGTCTTGTTTTGTTTTTTGAAAACGACTCTTTTGCTTAACATTAGCTTATTTTCTAAGCCAAAGCTGAATCTTATTATAAGACAAAGCTTTCCTGCATCTCAGACGTTGTAACTTTACCACATAGCAATTTCAAACTGAACAAGAGACTGACAAAACCTGCAGAAAAATATGGTCCATTTTAGTTGAAGATTTATTAATCCATTGAAGTAAACCTTATTTCAAGCAACTTCTGTGTTACTAGAAATGAACAATGAAGACATGAGATTTCAAGAATTTTTAGTCATTCTACATCACATAAACAGAAAATAACTGGATCCGTGAGTTCCCCAGATGAGTTTACTGCAAGAAGGAAATATTTGCACAAAGTTTCAGAGGAAAATATGACAAAAATATTTCAGTCTGAAATTACTTCAGAAATAAATGCTGGATAACTTTAGCATGTCTTCTGTAGAAAGGAATTAAATCATTATGAAGTTATTATTGTTAAGTATTTTCCTCCAGAAAATACTTGCATATCATTATGTTTATATATTTTATGTATAAAATTATATTGTATAAATACCTATATTTAGATAACTGATGTTGATTACAGAGAAATTCAAAACAATTTCAAGAGTAGAAATCTCATTACCTTAAAATTAGATACCAAAGTTGCCCTGAGCATGTTTCACATTTTCAGTGTCAGAGAGCATGCTCACATGCATATTTTATTTACGACACACAATATGCTCTGCAAGCAAAATAACTAAACTACAAACATATCTAAAGTTAAACAGTCAAAAGAAAGGAAAGAAAAAAATGCTAGAAGCCTGTTTTCCTATATTTATGGTCCTTCAGCCTGTGTACGAGTGGCAGCAAAATCCACAAGAATCTGCCAGCATTATTACCACCCATACTTCTCCGCACTAGCAGAAACAGTAAAATGGTGGAATGGGAAAGATAAAACACGGACATCACGCCCCACATGAGTGTTTTTGTGTATGACTTATCACTTCCCGTTAGCAAAGGGCAGTTAAATCACTTAAAATGTCGTATTTAAAAAAATAAAGAGTTTCACTTGAAATATAAAAGGAGGAAGGAAGAAATCCTCTTGCTGTGCAAAAAGAGTAGCTAAAATTTAGTTTTTAATTTTATGTTGAACTGCAGGCTAAGAGAGTTTCTTTATTTCATATCAATGAAATTACCTATTATGCTGGGGAAAGGAAGCGTGTTCATTTATCTCTATGTTTATTTTAAATAAAGATATTCTCAGCTCTTCATAGGAACATTCAACCCTGCTTGTCTAGTTTACTTTTGATACACAATCATTCTTCCCCCCACCCTTGGAAAAATATCTAAAACTCATACTTCTGTTGGGGTAGAATATGGAACAGTTAATCAGTTAATCAGAATGTAACAGAGGAAACAAGCAACATACAAATCCATTGGAGCAAAACAGACAAGCACAAGACACCTCTGCTCTAAATAGAGAGCAAGCGAGTGAACCAGACGAAAGAGGACAGGATATAAATTACTAAACGTATGGGGTTTGGTTGGGGTTTTTTTTTGTTTGTTTGGGTTTTGTTTTTTGTTTTTTAATTTTTATTCAAATATAAAGGAAAAGAAAGAAAACAGCAGACTGTAGGACAAAATGGTAAGGCCACAGGTAAGAAGAAAAAGACCTGCTGAGGTCAAATGTACATAAGACTGGAGAGGTGCCAGAGAGAAAGGCAGGGCACAAGAGGAGTAAATGACTGGCAGGAGAAGACTGATTAAAAGATGAGAAAGACAGCTGGGGAGAGGCTGAGGATCTAGTTAGGATTGTCAAAGTCCTCACAAAGGACACTCTATGAAGCACTCAGGAGGAACTTGTTCCTGGCTTTACTGGAGCCCCTGAAGCTCACTGATCAATGACCTCACAGGAGGAAACACGGCTGTCGGGGAAATGGGTTTTACCTGACATTACGGCTCCTGAAAAAAAAAAAAAAAGCTATCTTCAGTTCCTGTAGCGGAACACATGTTGTTAAAGGACCATGATACTTTAAATCTAACTATATTCTCTTCCATGTTGGCCAGCTCTGCAGCAATCTAGTGCTTGCCAAAATAATGCATCTGGAGCTTCCCAGTGTTAGAAGCATTTAACTCTTCTGCAAGGCTCCTATTTATTTGGAAACTTTTCTTTGGTTTTGAGTGCCTGAATAAGAACATCTGAGAGTACTTAAATACTAACCGAGCACCAGGATACATTAAATATTAACTTACACTATTAATATAAATCTCCTTTTCTTGTAACCTGCTATAAAGTCCTCTGCTCCAAGTTTGAGATGCTGCAGAATACTGTTTGTGCAGATGGCACCATTTGGGTTTCTCCATCTGCTTGAAGAGCCACTTGATTATCTCTGTTCCAAACGAATAAGCATTTCATTTCACCATAGCAAGAACATAATTTTAAAACCAACCAAACAACAAAACCCGAAAACATATTCCCCCAAAAAGGCCAGAAATGCCACACATTCTGCATCATCTGACAGTCAATAACCCTCCCAGTGTTTGCACACTCCTGTGCTGGATTCAGTCCTTCACACTCTTTGCATAGCAGGTAAGAGGACTGCAGGACACCCTTTTCTCCAACCTGAGTTTGTTTAACATCAAATTTCACCACAGAGATCTAGAACACTTAACACCCCCAACAGTTTACCCAAGATAAAAATTTATGCCATCTGACTCCATACTCACTCCTGTTGTCCTACTTTTGTCTGTATTTTTGTTTGCTTCAGTGGATTTTTCTGACTTAGAAGAAACAATCTAACAAGGTAAACATGGACTTGAAGAGACTGCCAGTAAGATTTCAGACTTGGAAAGCATTTCCCATATCTGCTTATTTTTACTGCAAAATGTTCCCTAGAGGGAATAGGCACAAATACAGAAACAACTTCAGCAGAATACACTCTTAGAAACTTAACAGCAAACATCCAGGTCTACAATAAAACTTGCATTTATGCTTTCAGCCTCTTTAAAAACTTTCTTCTAGCCTGTTCTGTCACTATTACTTATATTAGTTATCTTGTTCTGAATATTTTAAAAGTCTCACAGGAAATTATAGGCATGGGATTCAAGTAAGATTTCCTGCCTGTTAATCATCTCACAGTGACACCTTCCTGGTATGGTCTGCTAGAGCAGAGGCAACTTGTGTTTTGGAAGGTACATTAGAAAGGAACAGTACAGGGTAACAGTGGTAGTTGATGTTTAGTATTGTAATAGATTTATTTGTATAGTATAGTAATAGATTTGGTAGAACTTCTTAATGACGAGAGAAAAAAAGCTACCCATGTATACTCCCCACCTTCTGTAATGTTAGACGTGGAAAAAAAAAAAAAAAAGAAAGGACAGAAAAGGAGAAATGGACACTACATTCTCTGAAGGAAAGGCTTCCAAGCCATTATGAAGAACAGTGGGAATGTGAGAACTTAGAAGATTAAAATGAACGGTCTTCTTATGTCAGTATTTGAAAGGAATGACAGAAGCATGGATACACAGTTCAGCTTTCTAAAAAGACAAATTGTAAAAAATATAAACCTGTATTTTAGTTTAAAAAAATGTGCATTTTTATATCTGTGGTTGTTCATGAGTTAGTACCGTACACTCACAAAATTTTGCAAAGACAGGCAATTTTGAGAATTGCTTATGAGCATTTTTTAAAAACTAAGGCTTTCCCATATTTCATAAAATACTTCTTACTCTAAAACTCAAGAACCATATGAAAACTCACAACTTCTAGTTAAAAAATAAGTAACGGAAGCACAATAACATTTACCCAAAAGGAAACTAAAAACCAGTCCATAAGCCACCATTTCCTATGACAGAAATTCCTAAGAGAAGAGATCACCCTCACCCATTATCTTAAACCTCACTAGAGCTCATATTCTGAAGCTTAACACAAAAAAGAAGTGCCTTTCACATTATAACTCTCTACCATCAGTTCTGAGATATTAGATTCTAAACACTAACAGTTACATTTCTCAATTGACTTTCGCTACTATGATAATAAATCTTTCAAAACAGCCTGGATTATAATAATACAGGACAATATATTTCAGTCTCTGCCTCTTTAGTTATATTAGCGGATATGAAGCCAACACAACTCCACAAGAACTAACTTGCTAAACTTGAAACTTGCCTCTTGCTACATTGATTATATTAAAATAATCCAACCTAAATGTTGTTGTGATGTTATACAGCACACAAAGATCGTAACTGCCTACTTAACCAACTTTTTGATATGAGAGCACTTCAAATTCCAGCAGCATTCAGAGATGCGAAACACTCCAATTTTAATAATTCCCAGTGGTACAGTAAGAAGAAAGCATTTCTATTCTAGTGTCGAAGTCTATCACAGAGCATGAAGAATCTGACAAGAAAAGTGTCACTTTTCTTTAGGCCCAATCACATCAATACCAGATTGAGCTGCAGTTTTCTGAACTATTGCGCAAAACAACTACTGTGCTAAAAATATGCTGTTACTCAAACTTTGAGATATTCTCTCCAGAGATAGGACTTCCTGATAGGAGATTCAAATTAATAGGAAGTGCCCTTCCTGTGTTTTCTAGACTGCTAGGCTAATGAGTTTGTTTTCAACCGCCTTTAAAAAAATAAGGAGCAGATTAACCAATTGATTGGCGTTCACTGCTTTGAAGTGAAGTGACTTTGTATATGAAGTGTAAATGTAGTAGATCCCAATCTCCTCCATTCTGCCTCAATGCTGTAGCAAGATTGGTTTCTCCCTTATTTCCAAAGGAATTCCTACAGGAATTGCCTTGAGACCTTGTCAGTTGCTGACTTCTGTTTTACTCTGCATGTAGCCTTATCAGAAACTGACGGGAATGCTTGTCAAGTAGCTGAGCACAAAGATAGGTTCCCACTTTGAGTAAAGTTATTTTTATATAGAGAAAGTGAACAGCTCTGCCCATGTGTATACAGCTATGCCAAACCTAACCGACTCACTCCAACTATATAAAAACACTATATTAATTCAACAGTCTTAACTTGAACAATAACTACGGAACGTACACTCCATAGTATAACATAAGGAAAATAAATTCCTGATTTACAACTAAGACTTAGAGATACCAAGGCAAAGTGACAATCAATACCAATTTTGACGAAAAAATGATTGCGCTTCACAATGAACTAACTTTTCAGGTCAGTATGCTATATGCTTTGTGCACAGCAAAAAACATGGAGGTAAATGGTTGAAATACACATACAAATGCAGTTTTCTTTTTAATACTAGTTACACATTTGTTTTTGATTTGTGAGGGATGAGGGGAAACTAGACAGCTCCAGCATACAGATAGACTAGGAAGTTCAACAGTCTCTTTTACCAATAAGGACAAGTTTTTCAAATTTTTTCATGTGCACAAAAACCCCCATCCTCCATTCAAGAAAGTTCACAATACGGATTTTGACAGACAGGCTCCTCCTGACTTCCCAGTGCACCAACCCAGGCTCCTCCAAGACTGGCTACTGCAACATAACATCACCAACAATGCGATGACAATCTGCAATGACTTTGTCAGATGCAGATGGAGAAACAAAGCTTCTTTAACCTGGCAATAAGCTTTATCTTTCCTACTTCTAAGGAAAGTAAGATGCCTTAAAACACACATAGCAGTTCAATTCTAATGATTAAACTTCATATATGCAGACACAAAAGATTTTCATCTTATGAAATTTATTTCGTACTGTCTTCCCCAGTTAAGGGAAGCTTACTTCTTTATCGTAAATGTCCCTGTTCTTTGATAGCTTCTGACATTTAAAAAATAATACAATAAAAGAACTTTTGAGTAATTAATCAGAAAAATTATTACTTTCATCCAGGACTACTAAATTATCATTAAATACTCTTTTCACAAGATTGAAAGCAAGGTAAGCCCTCCACTTGCAAGAGATCTTAAACTTCCGCCTGAGAAAGTTGCTGATATTGGCTCAACAGTAAAAATCAGAACAAGTTCTCAAGAGCTGTTAACAAACAAAGTCGCACCACTCCTGTGAGAACTGGGAGATGTAGTCATGTAATTCTGTGCCTTAACATGTATATTAAGCATTTCATTCTCCTTCGTGGAATGCTTAAATTATTTTACTTATTCTTCTTTTAAAATGGAAGTATTTAAAAAAAAAAAAAAAAAAAAGGAAGTCAGGCTAGCCAGAGATGAACCTTCCAAACATTTCAAATGTATTTTGTCCTTTTAAACGTCAATAACAGCATCAGCCTGAGAAGAATCTGACTGTTTTAAGGCCTTGCGTTGAAAATTTTATTTCACAATTTCTTCACACACAAACAGGTATTCCCACCTATTTTTCAAATAACTTGCATTTTTTTCCACATGTAATATTAATGGCAAACCTTAAAAAGTTAAGTTTCTGCTACACATCAGAAGAATGGCTTGACTGTGTTCTGGCCAGAGCATGGCCTGGGAGGAAAAAACAAGGAGTAACTAAAGTCACAGTCGAACAGCAGCCTGTCATTAAACCTCTGCCCTGTGACAAATCCCACAGGCATCTTGTTAAGAGCAGCTCTCTCAGCACCTTTGTGTTGTCAAAGCAGCAGAAAGGGCAGAGAACTTAAGGCAGGACTGGAAGATGCCCTTCTCTTCTGAGCTTCGAGCATGATTTGTGTGATGTGTAATTTTTTTGTGACCTTCAGTATATTTCCTAAAAATAAAAAGAGGAAAAGCTTCAGCTACAGAAATAAGCAAAGATCTCACCTTGTTGTGTTCATACTTGTATGGGATTTTGAGTGTATCCATGGCTCTGATCATGGCCTGCATTGCTGTAAAGATATTCTGGTACACCAGTTTTGTAAAGCCCCTTTTGTCTTCATCAGAGTAACCTGATCCATGAATGATTCTCATCTGCTTGATAAACGTGCTTTTGCCACTCTCTCCTGTGCCTGCAAGACAAATAAGAAGGATACGCTTTAGCCACTGGACACAAACACAACTTTTTTTGCACAATGCTGACAGCTTGTTTAGTGCAGGGCTGAGAAGTGTCAAGTGGTGCTTGGCAAGGACCAGTTCAGTGCTAAACAGCAGCATCAGTAGCAACTGAAGTACCACTGAATTGAAATTTGCATTTTCATTTAACAACTAAACCAATGAGTAAAAACTCCAAAGTGTACGCAATATGACTGCATATTAAGAACTCTTTCATTCTTGAAGACATAATTGTCCAAATATCTAATTTCAGGTAATCATTATGAGACATTTTATCACAAAAATTCAGGAAGTAGGAAAAAAATTCATCTTCCTTGGCCAACTTTCAGGACATTATGGTAGGCAATGTACAACCAGTGTTTGTGTTTTGGTTGGGGGGTGGGTGGGGGTGGTGGTTTTTCTTTTTTCTTTTTTTTTTTTTTTTTTTTGTAAAGCGAGTAGCGTAACAATTACAGCCCTGACAACTTTAACCTCAGAAACAAGCCATATCACTGTTAATTAAAATTTGGCTCATATTCATTAGTGGGCAGTCATTCCTTCCTTCCTTTGAATTTCTTTGTGTCTTTGTACATTGTACTGAAATTTGTACTTCGTACTAAAGTTTGTTAATGAACATTTCTGACTATTTGTCAATTTAAAGTTAAGATCTGCTTGCTGGAAATTTCCCACAGGATACATCACACATTTTTCCTTTGCTCCAATTCAGTGAGCTCATCCTCTGTGACTAGAACAGCTTATCTATATTATTCCTGTGTTTGCTTAAGAGGAGGAGTTGAAATTTAGAATCAGCAGTTGCACAGCCATATAAACCCTGCGTTCACCCAGCTACTCAGCCCTGCAGGAAACAGAATGCACGCGCCAGGGTGCATTGTTCAGTGCTGTGCTTTTCAGCCTTTCGGCCTGGGTTTTATTTTAATAATTCCTGTGAAGACTTCATGCCTCATACCATAGTACTTGTGTCCCAGGATAAAGGCAGCCTTATGCCCCTTACATAATGTTTTAGGTGTCTTGACAGAGAAATGTGTTTCACAGCAGTGCAGTGCAAGTTTAAAGGAGCAACCCTCAATCATTTCTCAGATAGCACACTGCAAAAATTTAAGCTGGAAGCATCTAAAAGCTTTTGCCTTTACCATGAGCATCATTTTGAAACCTTCAGTCCCATTTCCCACACCCTTTTAACACAAGTCTTCCTTACACACACATTCTCATAACATCAAGCGTGATGCTACATACCAACCAGTTTTAATTTCTCTGGGGAGAAACTGGTTATTATTGTAATAAAGAAGTATGTGCTCTGAAGCCGAGAAGTAAGACCAAACCTGCTTCCACTATCAGCCTTCATGAGGATCCTCAGGATCCTCAGTGCAGGACCCCTGCACTGTGGTCAGGAGTGCACTACCTGCGCAGGCCACCTCTGCAGGACACTGCCACCAGGCAGAACTTGCCCCACACAGCCGGACAAATTCACGTTAACCAGGCACGGGCCTTCGCGGGAAGGGTGATGTAGTATGGGCCATCCTGGGTCAGTGATCCCTGCCTGTCTTCCAGTTCATCAGAATCACAAGTAAGATCTTTACACTTCTGTAATCTACTAGTGGGGAAAAAACATGACTTTCCTTAAGACTGTACAGAATTACAAACCTAGACAATACAGAACTATTACACAGTAAAAAATACTTTAGGCTACCCTTAAGACCACCACAGTTTTTCTCTTTTTCTGAAACCTATGAAACAGAGCTATGTCCTTTATATATAGAGTAAAATCAAGTGCCATACCATACATTTTTCAGTAATTCTGCGATACTGTCCAGCTTTTCTGCAAGGTATGTCACACATTTAGTATAAAAATCTGTTCAACATGAACCTATAAAACACAGAATGGTATATGAGATGCCTTTTGGACATGATTAACCCTTTTATTAAAGATTCTGCTTTAGCTAATGCATAGAAAATTATTTCCACCAAACACCTCTGAATAAGCAGAATACAAAGTGACTTCCAGTTTTGGTGCTGACGCTTCCCCACATGGGAATCGAGATTTCTTCAAAGCGCCCAAATGCAAGTTTAACATAGAGATACAAAGCACATGCTTGTATTATCTACTGTCTTAAAACCTGAAGCTTCTAATTCTTTTAGTTCTTTATTGAGAGCGTAGGTAGCAATTGGTATCACGCATGACACACACAAGAAAACACAGTGGTAAAGCAAGCTGCATTATGTTAGAGAGGTTAGTATTTCAGACTATTTACACCTTGAAATTGAGTCTACAAAACCGCAATATGTAGGAAAACAGAATTAAAATCCAAAGAAGAAACTAAAATTTAAGTCTGCGTCTTACTCAGCTTTGCAGTTCTGTAATTGGGTGTCACTGTACTAATAGTTTGTCAGCCTGAGACCAGTAACAGATTATACTTGGAGATCTAAAGAGACGCACACAAAATATGTATTTTTGAATAGATTTTTTTATTTATGTATGCATATGAAAAATATATACTGTATATAAAGTACATATAGCTACCCATACATATATGAAAATGGTACCTCTCTCTCTCTTTAAGGCCACCTCAAAGTTTCCTCCAGTCTGCGCCTCCCCAGTTCAATGCCTGAAACTACCTTCTTGTGCCTGCCTACAGACTAATTTTCTGGTTAAACCAACAGCAACAATAAGAACATTTCCAGTCCTCTTAACTGCACGAAGTGTTACACGCGCATGGGCAAAGTGTGAAAAGCATCCTGGTGAAAAAGGATATGATGGAAATTTTCCAGCACAGAATGCACAAAAATAGGACAACAGAATATGAATGACAGACAATAATAAAATTTACAGGACTGCCCAAAAATTACGAAAAAGTGAAAATGTTAGTTTTCAGCACAACATACAGGAGCTCGCAAAAACTTCCCATTGATAGTTCATCTTAGATTGTTATGATCAAAGGCAGAAAGTAAATATTTTTATACGGTTGCTGACAAGAAACGCATACCAAGAAAATTTCAGGTATGGCTTTTTTTTTTTTTTTTTTTTTTTTTTTTTAACAGTGGCATCAATTATTTCTGTAAGAAAAAGTCCTGTTTATGTGAAAACTACTTAATAGTGATAAAACACCATTTACAAGTATGTCACTAGAGATTTGCTCAGATACGTCTTCCCACACTAAAATAATTGGAAACAAAACAAGCAATGTTATTTACTATCAGAGAAGCAGGGGAAAATTTGGCATAATGAATTATCAGGGTTAGCTAAGCAAAGCTGCAATCATTACAGCATTATTCCTAGTGGGCTGTGGGATTTTAAACTATCACTGTTAACAGCACTGAGTCAAACCTAGATTTGATTGGTTTTACATCTTTTTTGGCTTTTAGAATCCCATGACTGGCATTATAAGATCAAGATGTTGACTGATAAAACACCAACTGCACTTTCTACAACCTCATCCATTACAGAGCAAGTTAAGAAATACAACTTGGCAATACATGCCTAAAATCTTACCTATCACCATAATAAACAAAAAAAACACCAGATAACAGTCTGACCAGGACTTTTGAGTGGGCTTGTTTAGCCTGGTGAAAAGAAGAAAACTTGAAAGGGGATTAAAAAAAAAAAAATAATAATCTACATGTCCCGAGAGGATCTGAATGCCTTACAGCTTCTGCTAACTGCTGCTTCTACCACTGTCACCTCAGGAATACTTCTAGCTGATATAAGGAGAGAGCAACAGAGCAGACCAGCAGGATGGACCAAGAGGGGATAAAACTATACTGAGAACCATTTTCTGCTGCTGCCGTTGCACGTTTAAATTAGTCAAGACTTGGATCTAGTTCTCTGAAGACAGATGAGTAATATCTTCTCGTCTGTCAGAAGACAGTTGAAGGCCACACAACATACCTGAATCTTAATAATACCACCCTGCCTCCTCATCTTTTAAAAACAGTGACTTTCCAAAAAAAATCCATGATCCTAATATAACCCGTGGGTGGTACTTTGGAGAGAAGGCAATGGGGTGACTGAAAAAAAAAAAGGTAACTTCCTGATTCAAGCACACTGTATGACTGGTCATTTAACTTTTTAAAAATTCCCTTCCAGATAAAAAAAAACAACCCAACTGACGAATGAATTTTCTAAAAGCAGTAAAGAAATGCCTCAAATACTGATAAATTCCCATTCAACCACACTACAGAGGATTATCAAAGCTTGTAAGAGCTTAGCATCTTACAACCTGGCAAATCTCTGAAGACCTCCCCCAAATTTTTTTCTTCAAATGGTACCATCAACAAATATTACTGCATCATCAAGAATTTTACAACAAGACATATGAAGTCCCCCCAGCAGTATTATGTGCCAAAGCAGAACCAGGAAGGAAGTCAGGTTGCTTAAATGCAGCAGTAATCCCTTATGTGCATGCTTGCACTCACACACATACATACATATTATGCACAATTTATTGTATTGTTACCATGACTCCTGGTGCACGTCCTACAAAAATAAAACTACAAGATGTTGAAATACAACATTCTTTACTCAGTGCAACTTAGAGAAAAACTTATACATGGTTATTTTTGAATAGATGACAATCACTTACTGGCAGAGTGGCTTCAATACTCACGTGGAAGGAAGGCATAGGAGAGTAATTAAAAAATAATTCAAGACTAGAAGCCTAGTCTGACAAGTTTTGCTTTCGCATGGGTGTGCAATGCATACCTGTACTTGTTTTCACATTCCTCTGCATTGTAAGTTAAATAAATCTGAAGTATCATATCTTGAGTGTTCAAATACAAGGCTGTTTTTTAAACTAAAACAACAAAGATGCCATTCTCTAAGCAAAATCCACATCGGTATCTGTTAAGAAAAGAAACGCTGCTGAACTATGCCTGACTCTCTGACACTTAAGTTTGACCTATGAAATCGCAAGAAAAGAAATGGCTATATTTTATTGTTTGAAATTTCATACTTAAATTAGAAAGAACAGGACATTCTTAATAAGTAAGAAAAAAATCCATAAAAATCTACTACCCTGTTAGTCACTATTAAGAGCTGTTAAATCAACTGTGCATATTTTCACAGAAGACTGGCTTTTAGCTTGGGATTCAGTGCCAGAAAGAAGTTGTGAAGTACCTCGAAAGTGAAGATTTCACTTCTGTTGCAAGCCTGCAGCATTCTGCACAGTCTGGGCGCAGCCTGACACTTCTATCTGCTAAACATTTTTCTACTTACAGTATTGCTATACCTACACTGTTTCATCAGTCATGTATCCAGAAAGAGCAGTCTGTTGTGCACTGCCTCACAGCTTTAAGAAAAATGCAGAAATCAACCTTACCAGGTATTAAGTAATAGAGTAACTCCTACGAGGAGTAAGAGCTAAAACAGTAATAGAGAGATGACACATGAGAAGAAAAAATACCTGATTTCAACTATAAAGTTGTATTTCATTTGGAAGACAGCTTTATGTCCTCTGCTACTACTAATTCAACTACAGAGAAAACAAAAAATATGGTTTCTTTTGTTGCTCTTCCAGCAGTGGAATGCAACAGGATCACATTTCTGCTGAAAACCAAGTATGGCCCTACATGAAAACATAGAAACTGTGCAGAATTCAGGCCTTGGACTGGCCTGCCTTTGTAGGTCCCACAATATCCAAAACGTATTACAGAATGCATGAGATCGTCCCAGGATTGGAAGCAATGGAGCCAGTCTGTCCTACCACTTGGAACAGCAGCTTTCAGGCTCACCATTGAAGGCCACTGTCAGAAGGGATGCCGGGCTGGTAAAAACCAGCTCACCCCGTAACACTTCCGTGCAAGTTCTGGAGCACAACGAGATTATCTCTTCTCCGTCAAAGGCGGCGGCAAGGCTAGTGAAACAAGCAGGCTCGTAAACAAACAGGTCTGTCCATCTGATGTGGTCAAGCACCTATGCAGACAGGTTCCTCATCTTGAGCCTTATGAATGGATCCTTACCTCTACAGCCTTGACCATCACCTCTGTAGAGTTGTCCATCAACTTCAGGTTGGTACAGCTATTGCCTAGCACTCCTTTCTAACTGAAGCCCTTCTAGTACTCAATGCAACTTTTTCTCCATTACTCAAAAAATATTATCTCCATGACATACTGTATCTCTGTATCATACCTCTTGAAAGATACTTCAGTACCAACCTATACCTCCAACCATTTTATATGATTATAAATTAACTTTTGGAATTGAACGCTTTCATCTTGGTCATAAAAACTGAGGTTTAACACCAAAGAATTTAAACAACAACTCATCCAGAGACATGAGTAGAATTTGTATGAGGAAATATTATGAGCCTTGCTACTGAATATAGTAGGCATATTTATATTTTCCGTAAAATGAACAGCATGACTGTACTATCTTCCTGCCGTGATTATCAAACTCCTTCATTAACAGATTACACCTCACAAGAGTCACTTGACATTAGGAAACACAGAATCATAGAACGGTTTAGGCTGGAAGGGACCTTAAATCCAATTCCCTGGCATTGGCAGGGACACCTCCCACCAGACCAGGCTGCTCAAAGCCCCATCCAGCCTGGCCTTGAACTCCTCCAGGGAAGGGGCATCCACAGCTTCTTTGTGGAACATTTTGGAAGGCATTTCAGACTAGCAGAAAAGACTACGGAACAGGAAAGCATGTGAAGTTTCAAGGAAGGCAACAAAACAAGCCAGAAAGGGACCTAAGGTCTCCTGATGGCTGTTCCTACACCAATGACACGTGATTTTCTATTTACATTAAAAACTGAATGGAATAACTACAAAAAGCTAAGTTAGGAGAGAACTCGAGTGATGGCCTTTGAGATTTAACAAAGCACATGTTTAAATTAAGAGCCATTAACAAAAAATCTGGGAGAGGTGTACATACTGTTCTATTGCTAAGTGTTTGCTCCACTGAGAGAATGTCTTTAATTTAAAATCACTACATAATCATCATTTTAGTAATTTTGTTCACAATCCACATCTGCATATTCCACTTGCTTTCAAAAAAGGAAGCATATAATCATTTTGCCATTCACTAAATTACCTCCTCTGTATCATTTCAGTAATTTATAAACATTTAGTTAAGATGACTATCAATATTCTATGAAAGAAAACAAAATATAATTTCATGAATGACTCACATTACAACAAAAAAGAGCCTGGCAAGATAAGTAAAGATTCCTTCCAAAGAAAGAACGGGTGGAATTCTACGAATAAAGCCCAGGAAGCAGAGAATTACATCGAATAAGTAACACGAAATATCTACATCAATGTAGAGCGAATTGTTCCAAGAATATTCTTGAATGTCTTAAACGTTTATGAAAAACTAAGCAAATGTCATCCATTACAAAATAGTACTAAAGCTGTTGCATCTTTTCCTTACCTGGACTACAAAAACTGTATCAACCATCTTTAAGAATGGAGGGTGAGGGGTGGGGAGGTGTCCCTCTCATTGATCATTGTATGCATCAATACCACGTTGTACTAATGAACTTCTCCACAGCAGTGCAGAGGAGCTGAATTCTCTCACTTCTTTAAAAAAGGGAAAGAAAACCTCCCATTATGTAGACATTTAGTCTAAATGCTATCTAAAGCAGAGAAATCCTCTTACAAATTTAATCTGGTTGTGTTTGAGCAGATAATAAACTTTGCTTGTCACTCTAGTGCATCCACTAAACTCAAAGAAATAAAGCTAATACTCATCCTTATTGTACCAGTGACACAATTAAAACAGCCCAAGTGAGTACTACAACGAGTTGCAAGACACAGAATTGCCGTGTCTCAAATTCACTAAAATTGAATTTTAAAATTTAAAATTCAGCTGATGTTCTGCCGCTTCTTAAATGAATATTAATTCAAGTTTTTTTACTGAAACAAAACCTCTCAAACTCCTTCACAAGAAATCCAGTTAATCTAATATAGCTTTGTGCCAGATAATCAAAACCACACTGTACTACTGTGCAGCTAGGCACAACCCATTACTGGAAGTGAGCATCTTCCCCTCTCCACCTTCAATTCTGAAAAAGACAAACCAAAACCAAACAAAAAACCATCCCTCCCTCCCCCAAAAAAACGCTACCACCCAACAAAGCAGAACCACCTCCTTATCTTTTCAAGTTATAATCAGATAATTTTCACAATTCTAGAGTGATCTTCTTATGGTTTGGGTATAATTCAGAGGCAAGAAAGTAAGAGAAGAGATAAGTCGGCTGCCTTCACAAAGGACAAGTAACTCCTCAACATTTCAGACAGCTTTGTTAAATGGGTTCACAGGAGGACAGGACCCCACCCTGTGTGACCTTCTCCTTCCTCCTGTTGAAAGGATCCCTCTGAAAAACTAGGGACACCCTGAAGAGAAACAATTCTTTACAGCCTGTGCTTAACTTTACAGTTTTTTGGGTTGGAGCAACTTCAACAAATTCTGCCTAAAGAGCTCATCTGTGCAGAAAACATGCCACAAATGAAGTTTCGCCCTCAAAAATACTTTCTTTATGCTACTTACAACTCTACCTGACAGCAAACTGTTGAAAAATCAGCCAATTGCATGCTGTTCTTCCATGGAAAAAGTATGAACACCACCAGAAGGGAACACCAGCATTCGTGCGGGATGGTACAATGCAAATTCTTACCTTCCTTGCACAGAGGAAAGGCCAAATTTGTCTTCAAAAACCTGTGCGTAAATAATTTCAAATGGGTTTTTATACCTACGTCTGAGGGCAGACTATAAATGAGACTGCTTTCCAACACTAAGTAGACTCCAAGGCACAAACGTGTTAGAGTTGATTACTGTTCCCAAAGCTGCTTGGTTTTCACCCAAATGAGAAGCCTGATATAAAAATCCACCAATGTCCTCTTCACCCAACCTAACATTTTCTCATATTGTTTTAATATATATCTTCTTTGAGGAGATCAGTATCACATACAACTACAAGTAACCCAACAGGTATGAGTTTTGTAGGCTATCTACTAATAGAAAAAGGTAGCAATATGCTGACCACCATCTGATTTCCTGTGAAAACTAACTTAACTACTACTTGGATAATGACTGGGACTGGGGTTAAATCTAGTAACTTTCTGTTATATTTCACCTATGGTCCTTCACCCAGGCACATAAATTGTACTGAAAATGCCGGGGACTCTGACTCACATATCCCTACATGCCCTGCAGGTCTCCAGAAGCTCAATTTCAGTACGAGATCCTGGTTTCCTGCATTGCAGGATTAGGCTTGACTTAGCTCTAAACTTTATTAAGGAAGATAGTTATATAAAACGTAGGAGAAAAGGAAGTACTTTTGCCATTAAGTAAGCCTATCTAATAAAAGGTTTTAAAATAAGTTGGGGAAAAAAACACAAGCATCTTTAAAAAAAAAAGTTGGTTAATACTCAGTATCTCAAATAAGATTTTCTTTAATGGGCAGGGAGTGTGTGGAGAAAGAAATCACCATGTGATTACTTAAGGCTTATTACAAAGCAATTGTTATCAAAAGCATCAAGATGGTTTGATGGTAAATAATTTAGATATTATCAATGTATTATAAAAATCTGTAATTACTTATTTTAATAGTGTTGCATTTTCTATTGTTACATTCATTTGTAAACTGAACTAATAGCATCTACTTTTCAAGTTGATGTTTCAGGCAGCTTTAACTACTTCATATGAGGAAGTTCATTGTTTAAATTCCTTTCAAGTCTCTTTCATTTTCTGTTACTCAGAGCGATTATGAACACACAGACATAATTCCTACTCCTAGCAACTCAGAGAGACACCATTTCAGGGACAGTATAAACCACTTTTCTTTGATTAATCAAAAGCAAGGACAAATACTGTTAGCATTCAAAGTCATAATGTTTTTCTTTCCTTTTTACCATGGGAGGGAATAATGTACCTTTACTACTCTAAAAAATACCTACACGTTTAGAAAAAGTGATTTTCGTGTCCCCCCCTCCACGAGCTAACATTATTCTACCCGAGTGAAATTGCCGTCATTAAAACTGGAAAAGGAGAATCTGGATCTCTTGATATTTTCTATTGTCAAAAATAGTTATCACGTATAAGGACATGTCTACAAAACAACAGCTGTATTTACCATGCACACCAAGCTTTATACTTCGCATGTTCTGCTTTCATGAAGTGTATTTAGAGTTTTTGCTATTTTCTAATTTATGCTTTAAATAAATAGTGTAATACACAGACAGTATACTGATGTGCACTTGCGTCCATCAGAAATGCCGGTAAAAACCAGTAGGTTATGTAATTTGTTAATTTTTAACAATGTTAACAACAACTAAATGCAAAAGCATGAAAACACACTCTTCAAAGATTATTTTTTTTTAAATAATATTTAGCCTATTTTATGTTTGTGAGCTGTATCTTGAGAGCCTGACATAAACTTCTGAGCTACCACTCATACAAAAGGGTTCCATCAGGAGCTGAAAGGATACAGTAGAGCATTTTGTTTCTTAGAATGTGAAATTACTTCAAAATTAATTGTTTTGCTATACGAAAACCAGTATAAATGTATCTTTACTGAAAACAACAGTCACAGGAACAGTAGCACTTCTGTTATGATGCAATTCTTATGTCAAGCGACATTTCTGATACTACTAAATATCATTATTTTACATTAAAGACTAAGAATAGCAAGTGCTTCTTAGTGTTTTGGAGCGTTGTTTCCTCAAAAATGGTTGGCCACTGCTTCCAGAAAAGCTATTCACTCAAATTCTGGGCTTTAGCCTAGATACCAAGGAGCATTTCGGGCGGGGGGCGGGCAAACAAATGAACCCCTTTAATTTTCAACCTTCTTATATGTCCTTCATTCATTCCAAAGAAAGAACATTTTCATATGGATTTAGATGATTAAAAAATAAAAAAGAAAAGCAGATCATGCTGGTTCTTCTAACAGATGAAGAGTTAAGAATATTTTTTCCACAAACCTATGTGAGGTCTCACTGTGTCAGGTTATGTATTCCTGAGGAAGACACTCCAGCTGTCCCCTCGGCCTCTTCTGCCTGTGCTTTTTTGCAGTTTATGCTTCAGAGTGCTCTACGTTGTCTGTACCAGTAAGATAACATGACTGCTGTTTTGGAACATGTAATTAGACAAGAGTCGACTTACCAGTATCATTATCAAACTTACATCAGAAACATAAAGGAACTATGTATCAAATGTCAGTATGCAGATACCTGCCAGACAGTTTACCTGGTCCATTCGCTCACCCAGCCCTAGATGTGAGACAGAAGGATGCTTTCATGCCTCAAATACACCCCAGCACTGAAGTGATAAAGTAATTTTTGCTTCAGTCCAACTACAAATAAACAAGGACTAACAAATTGCAGGGTCTTGCAAGCAGAGCCCTGCACTGACTGCAGTGAAGAGTCTGCTGTGGTAATGAATGATTTTTAAAATAATATATCTTACAACATGTATTACACATTGTATATCTTCCCTGGTTTCCAAAGAAAACACATCTTGAGGGCACCATAAAGGCAATTCTGTCTTAATGGTGTAAGCTAAGCACAAGTCTTACAGCAAATATTTTTGTCTCATATTTAACCCTTTTCCCTCATGCCAGTGGGAAGGGGATGGCTCTGTGCTCCTTCTCCTTCCCCAGGGAGACTGAAGAGGTGCCGTCAATCCAAACCCACACCCACCTGGTTTCAGGCCCACTCATGAGCATCCATCTCACTCTCATTCACCCCCACCCCGGCGACTCCATCTGGGGCTGGCCTCAGTGCCATCACAGCCCACCACAGCATTAAACTTGGGGCGTGGGGAGGTGAGGGGGTGGTTTATGCATTTTTATTTTTTTTTAAGGGACAAAGAAGAAACACCCTACCAGAAAACAGAACGGGGCAGACATAACTGCTGCAGGGGGAGCAAAACGCGGGTGAGTTGGTGGGTGGAATGGCAAGGCCGACACAGATACCAGTGTCAAACTGGCAGCCATGAGGTGGCCTGGAAAGTGCCTTCCCCTTCCCCTGCAGGGACAGGGCTCCTCCGGCCTAGCCTTCGCGCCACAGCCACGCAGAGCTGCCCACAGCCCAGGGCTCCTCCTCCGGACAGCCGAGGTCTAATTGAAAGTTTCTCAGAGGATATTAAGCAACACTGAGGGAGGCCCTGTCCCCGCAAGACCTGTCCCTTACAACCAGCAGCGCTCCTTCACGCCTTCTCCCCCGGGACAGAGGCAAAGCCCAGCAAAGCTGACGGCCCACGACAAGGAGCGCTGGTACGGCAGCAGCGCAATGAAAATGCAACCATTTTTCCACTTTTATTTTCATCCCTCAAATAACCCGAGAGGTCGAGGAGTTGGACTGGCATTCCCCTTGCGCCTACACGCACTGTGCCGTTCACAGCGCTGCGTGCTCCTCAGCACAGGGGCACGGCTTTGTGCACGCACACGCAGGCACCCACCACGCACACGCAGGCACCCACACGGAGCGAAAGCCCAGCCGGCTCCAAGGCCAAGCAGGCTGTAAATCCACCCAGAGGGAAGCACAGTTCCAGATATTGTGGCACATTTCCTGCAGCTCACGGCAGCCCATCCTTAACTTGAGAGTGCTTTTTAACTGCTGTTTCCCCTGGAGAGAGTCACTAGCTACCTATCTTTTTTTGTGGTCCTCCGGCAATTTATGTCTTCTCAGCCACTGTAAGGAGCTGTGGCTAATTAAGGAGCTCATCCAAAATGAAGCCTGCCCCTCTGTGCACCTTTTCCCCCCGAAGGAGAGGGGACCAGGGCTGGCCAGACCGTTAGCTGGACAGGAGCGACACAACCGCTCTACTATCATATCTCAGGAAAGACAGCCCACGTCTAATGTCAACCATTTCAAATCCAGCAAGATCTGAATAATATTAATAAAGACTGAAAAAATTAATGCTTTAATCATGTCTCTTGCTTATTTTAACGTGAACACACCCACGTGCACACACACACATACAGAGTGATGAAGACTCTATAGACACAAATACACCACCGGCACTCTCCGAGTTTAAGAAATCAGGTCAAGGGTAATATTACCAAAGAACAATTTTATAATTAAAAAAATTATAATTAGATTCTCCACAAAAAAAAAAAAGAATCCCTGGTTTTTATTAAGAAAAAAAATAGAAAGTAAATTGAATAGCTAAGTTCTGAGAGGACATCCTTGCTAGGCTTATACACTACACCATACAGGTATTTTCACACTTAGTACACAATTACAGAAATGCAGCGTTTTTTTCAGATGCAGCATTTGCTCATGAAAATAGCTGAAAAGTCAAAAAATTTTAAGCTTGGGTGAAGTGAAGGATGAAAGCTATTAGTGGGTCACTAAGAACACGGTATGAGAAGATACCGGGGACAAGTGGGCAGGTTTTACTGGTCAAAGCATCCAGTCATGCCATTTTGCACTTGCATTTCTAACATCACGGTGTGGTAGCATGCCATGCCACTTCACGCATCACTTTCCTAGGGCTGAAGAGGGTAACATTTTAATGTTCTGCTTCTCCAGCAGAAAAGTAGTCGGGAGGCAGCACGGTGGAGCACCACGCTGTTGCACAGACCACCCGTGCCCCTTCGGGCTGACCAGCCTTAGCCCAGCTCCAACATCACTGACCTTTTGCTCAGCTGAGCTACTTCAACAGTGCACAGAAAACATCAGCCGCATCTCAGACAAGTGAAAACTGATGGCTAGCAGACTACTGTGTTCTCCTCAAGAGAAATTGCTGATCCTCTTTATAATTACCTTGTTATAGGCTGAAGGTAGACCTGATTATGCAGCCTTGTATACACCAGGTTATTACCTCCTCTGAAAATTTTTAGAATTTTTTACCCTTTTTATTTACTTTGCACACACAGTATCAACCAAGAACGGCTAGATTAATAAATAACTGCCTTTTATTTATAAAGATAATAAAAAATGTAAGATAATACCAATCAGAACACAATGGAAACTGTGTATAAGCAATGTGCCTTGCTGCCTCTCAGAAAAAGTATCCATCTCCTGGATACTTTTACAGTATTAGAAGAAATCTCAAGAAATCCATGAACTAGATGCGTTCTGATTTACAGCTACTGTTTTACTCAAACATCATCAGCTCCAGCCAATAACATGTACTACCGAGATGTGGTTATGTACCTTAGAAAAAGCCCCCTCCTTTCTCTCCCGGAGTCTCTTCATAGCTGACCTCTCCTGAAATGACATGTGGCTTCCTGTTTAATGAAAGTCCACATACTCTTCATTGCCATATAAGTAAGTTATTGGCATTATAAATTCTGGTTTACCTCTGCATCTGAGAGCAAGTTCTAAATTCACTTACATCCCTAGGTAATTACGTTTTCTGTGGTGCTGGGTTTTTGTTTTACAGGCATTCACATAATTCTGCTTTTCACTAGTTATACTTGTGTCTAGTTTCACAGAGATTACATTGAATATACTGGTAGCCATTTTCAGCGCTATAGAGCAAGGTACTCAAGACCGTGCTTATGCTGAGAATCTGTTCCTATTCTGATTTTGTACTGCAAAATACATACAAATTTATTTGTCAGGGCAAAGAACCATAATGCAATTGCAGCTCACACAGGGACAAGGTGAAGGGGAAGGACTTCTAGTTTCTGTTAGCCTTTCTTTTTTTTTTCCTTTCTAGAGGAAACTTTTACTTCCAGGAAGTAAACATTTATTTTACACGTCATTCCTTTGCACAATATTCAAATGAAAAGTGTTCCAGTCCAAATTTTTAGTTTATGTTTTAGGCTATTAAAATGTTATCCACACGTTCTTCATAATTTTTTTGTATTTCAGTTACACTAAAAAAAAAAACAACCGAACAACCAAGTGCACATGCAGCTGCCAGCACAAACCACAGAGTTAAGCATCCAAAGCTAAACAAGGATTTACTTCCAACACCCACAATGGCATGATGCAGAAAGGTGATTATATTTGGCACCTCCATATTTATTTCTACTTTTGCATCACTCTTTTTATACCCTAGCAGTAAAAACACTGTAACAAAGAAAAAAACTAACTTATTTAGAAATACGCCAGGCCTGCAACTGTAAGGAGGTCCCTGTGCGTAAACGTGGAAGAAATGTCTGATCTGAAATTCCATCAATTTTCAAGTTAAAAATTAAAAGACTTTTTTTTGACAAACGGTAGTCTCTAATTCCCCTTTATATAGGATTGGGCTGTCTGAAAATGTATCGTGCATGAAAAACTCTGGGAAATGCCACAGATGTTATTAGAAATGTTTTCTCATTCTCTGGCTTGCTCTATGAAGAAGGACGGAAGGAAGAAAGATATTACAGGTAATAGCTTACAATGATTAAAAAATAGCCTAGACATTTTAGAAGTATAAAAACCCGGCGTAACACCACTAGTGCCCTAAAGGCTTTCAATCTTGTATAATAGAAGTTAGTTTTATGGATAGTACAAATGTTGAAAACGCTAACATTTTTCAACACAAAGGAAACTATTGAGACAAACACTGTTTCCTCTGCTACCTACACAATCTCTGACCCACAGACCCCTCCATACAGCTTTCAGTATCATTCTGCAGAATTTGCAAAATCACCACCAAAGACAGAGGTGTTGCCGCCAGTGACCCTAAACTCCCTCTCACAAACTTCTCCTCATAAACCCACCGGCAGCTGCCCAGCCCCTCTCCCTGAAGTCTCTGTGCTGTGCAAGGCAGGAGAGGAGAAGAGAGGACAGCTGTGTGTGGAAGAAACCACCTGCCAGCCAGCTCCCCCTGGCACAGGCACGGCTTGGCCCTTGGTGAGGGAGTCTGAGGGAAGAGCTCCTCTTCCACTCACAGACCAAAAGCAGGCAAGGCAGTTCCCTACGAAACTCATGGTGCAGAATTTATTTCTGGAACATTTTAAGCTCTCTCCAAAGCCTTCAAGCATAAGGAACATGGACCCATTTAGCTGCCATCACACTGGTGAGCAAGAGGTGACTGGAAAAAGATTAGGATGCCGCTCATCAGCAGTGCTGGCCAACCCTATTCCACGCTTCACAACATTTTTATTTTCAAGAGGGATGGGAAGCAGAACACAATGCAATAGACAGGTAGTTCTTAACTATTCTCACTTTTCCTCTGGTCAGCTGCCAGTTTTTGAGACACTTTGCTGACCCCATCTGTTCCATCTGTCATAGACAAAACGGAAGAAAAAGCCCAGCTGCTCCAACACTATTGCCCCACAGACCCAAACACCGCTCGAAGCCTTTGTGCATTAGTAAAAAATTAACCACTGCCCCCTCCCAGGTAAATACACAGAAACTGCTGAATCATGCATGCACATCCAGTGTAATCAACACCTCATGCTAATTAGTGGTTACCTCCTCAAAAATGTTTGCCATGAAGAAGCTACAGTTGATTTTCTCTTACAATGTGATCTCTAAAAATGTGTAAGCATTCTGACATTTTTATTTGGTCATCTAATCCCTGGCACATGGGAACAGTACCATAAAAGACAACCAAATTGTTTTGGGGATGGTCTTCAATTTGTAGCTGTTCGGGAAAAATAATGTCTAGTTAATAACAGCATGTTTGTCAAGTCTGGCAAAGCAACTTAGTTGACCAAACTATGCAGTTAAAGACTACTTTCTCACTGTGGCAGAGAAACAATAAAAATGTAGAAATGTGTTAAAGAAAGACAACAGATGAGTGAATTCCAGATGCCCTGTGTTATTCCCGGACATAACATTTAAAATGAATGCTTCTATTCAGATAAATATCAATCCTTTTTGATTTTCATCTGGGATCAGCTTTAAAATCTGATGACCAAGTTTTCTCATGCTATCTTCACAGCTTTCTGTACTTCAGTTTCATCTGTTTTCTAAAGATGAAGGAAAAAACACATTTTAAAGGCTTTTGCACAAGTTTTCAGATACTAGTGCTTTTGTCAGGTATCACATAGCTTTACTTCAAACTGCCACATACTTTTTTTTTTTCCAAAAAAATAACTTAGAAAATAAGAGTGAGTTTCCTACACTTTAATAAGAAACGTCCAAAGTGGGACAATCCTGAGAAGATAAATTTCTGAGTCTTGAGTGTGAAGTTACTTCTGCAATCTGAGTTTGTAAGAGAAAACTTACACTGAATTTGCATAAAAATATGAATTTTTGCACTATGCAGCTTAGGGTCAAAATACTAAAGTTCCACTACCAGAACTACCATAAATTGTAAACCATGTTGCAGCTAAGCAGACCCAAGGCCGTTTTCAGGAAAAAAATAAGAAAAAAAACCCCACAACTTTGTAATTGTTATGTCCTCCTACACTGATTCCACTGATATCAGTGGTAAAGACAAGACATAGCCACACTTAAAAAAAAAATTAAGTTACAGAACAGCTTGGAAAAAGATATTAAAGAAAGTGATAATGACCTCAGGAAAGGTTAATCATAACCCCCTTTTTTTTGTGATCCTTATTAAGGATTTTATTCTGCCATCCTTACTCTTTAAGCAGTCCCAACAGATTACTGCAAACTATGGCCTTATTAATATGCATGACGGTAAAAAACCGAGGCTAGACATAAGAATAGTATACTGCAACGTGTATTTTAATCATTTTAGAGGCTTTCTTGAAAAATAAGGAATAAAGAGCATTAGATGCTTTCAAAAATTCTCTGCCCATCACTTAGTAGCCCAAGTACCTAAATAGTTTTTAACATGGGGGAGAGGAGTCTAAGAACAGAGTCACCATGGCGTGAGCAGCTACCACACATCAACTGCTCCACAGCGTTTTTGCACATGCAGCTTCAGTTATGTGCAAACATCAAGCTTTAGCAAACTAATTTATTAGTCCTCTTTCATTTCAGTAAGACCTGCTGGACTCAGCATTAATTTCATACAAAGATTAAACATGTTAAAAAACACCATCCTAAAAATTGACTTCATCTATGTTATACCATGCTAACAAATGACAATTTTATTTTAAGAGTTCAGTCTATCATTTTCTAGTAACTGCTGTATTTCTAAACTAAGCCATCAAATGAAAGCAGCAGAACACTTTGCTTTCTGCCAATTCTCTACATTTACTCTAGTGCAACTCTATTGTTACAGGTTTATTATTAACCTGTTCTAATGTTTTTTAACTTCTATTTGAAAAACAATTCTTTGCAAGGTATTTCATTACATCACAAAACTAGGTGTACAGGTCATGATCCCTCTCCTTCTCAACGCAGAGGCAAAACAGACGTTTACCTGAATGAGAATATATTTGAGCTCAGTGTGATTACACCTGTTGTACATGATTTACCACCCCTCAACAGAGTTCCTCACCAATGTGCTTATGTTATTGCTGTTAATTTTCATTACAGAAATCTGTTTACTTATTTCTAAACAATCAAAAAGAACAGGTATCAATGACACTTTCCCACCTTACTTTTAAGGCTATTGGTACTTGACCAATAAGTAAGTACCAATCAGAACCAATTTCAAGGCTGTTTTTCTTGTTTGTGGGGGTTTCTTCCCCCCTATAGATCTCAGCTGCATGCTAGGTTTTACTGACATTTAAAAAAAAAAAAATCCACACAACATTTTTCTCATGAGCTATTCATTTCAAGTCACACTTAATAAAATGTTACCTACATTGCTGCTTTGCACCTTTATGATTTTTTAGAAACAGAAGTCAGTATCGAGAACAGTGTCTGGGCAGACAAGCTACTCCATTCAAACTACGTCTCCATACAATGCCATCTGGATTTATTTAAAACCCTGCTTATGGGTGCTCCACAACCATACATACTCCCTTTTGACCATACACCCTCCACTAGAAGGTGCATAAGCTGTCGTCAGTAAACACAGACACTGTGACAACAATCTGGGGCAAAATTAAGTGCAGGTGCAGCGATTTGTACTATACACTAGCTTCCATTTACACAAACATTTTCTCTCTCAAACAATAGATGACTGCGCGCAATCTAGTATTTGATTAATTCTGAAAGGTATGTGAAATTTTAAGAAATTCTACATTTTTATAGCCCTAAATACTGTGGTCTAAAGCCTAAGACGTCTTAGATTCTTCTCTTCCCTTGCACAGGTATTTCCTGAATCAGCATCTACTATCTGGTGGTACAGTGTTGCTGGCTATGACGTTTGCCTGCTGCAGGACAGGACCTATGGCAAATAAGCTATAAAAACAGAACTTTCCAGAGGCTGTCATTTATCGGGTCTGTATTCAGCCTGACACATTTATAAAATCACCGCACTTTCTCCACAACTACAGTGCAATCACACTTCTGGCATGCGTGGAGTAAGCCTGGCTCTCCCAGAAAGCACTGGCTTTACTAAGCATGTGCATAGTGACTACAGTATGTGTGTACACTACTTTTACTCTGAGAATTTGAGTGGGCCCTGTAAGAACATTCATAGGCTGCAACCTCTTGCACGGCAACTAACTGACCCACTGATTATTCCTGGACTGCCTCTGCAAGAGTCCAGATTAATATGCCCTAACATGTTGAGGTACCTACTCTTTGAAAAGAAGAAAAATATATTCAGCATACACTGAGCCGTCCTAAGCTATATTCACTTTGGGCTACTCCAGGCACAAGTATTATGAATTACCAGTGAGGAAACAGCAGGCTTCTTTGTAGTGCTAGCCTTCGCCTAAGGGTTTTAGAGACTTAATGCTGGGTGCAATCATACACCTGCTGAAACACACTCACATTCTGAATGAGCGTGACAGATGAGTACAAACACTGACCGCTACTGAAGCTCTACAGGTCAAAGCAAACAGAAGGGACGGTGGCTTCCTAAGGTTCTGCTTGCGGACTACTAAACAGTAACATGTCTGTTATGCTGGCAAATGCCATCTAGATCAAGTATGTAGGGAAGGAGATGCCCTGGAGCTTTGCTGTAGCCAGGAATTGCAGAACTTGGTACTAGGATAAAGCACCAAGCCTAAGATTCACTAACTAACTATAAATTATTTTCTTTGATCTGTGAACGACAAAGGCTCGCTAGAAAAAAACTGGACTACTTCTGGCACTTTTTTTGACTTGGTAAGTAGGTTTTTGCAAATATAATCTTTGTTTCAGTTTCCCGCCTTTATCTGTTGCATTATTTTATGCAATAAATAACCCAGCATAAAGCATACAGCTTAGCATACATAAACCTAACAACCCAGCACTCTGCAGAAGAGCAAATAGTTTAACCATCCCAGCTGGAATCTCATTAGAACCTCAATATCAATGAACCTAAGTACATAACACACCAAAACATTGTAATGAGCTAATTTTTATGTCAAATCACAGAGATCCTGTCTGAAGCACCTATCGCACTGGGTATTTTCACACTGCAACAGGATTTCATTACTGTCAGCTACTAAATCACTAATGTGACCTCCCAGGGCAAAGAGGCAGTTCCTTTATGTCAACTACTGGTGTGGGGCAGGTGGTTCACATGCATCCTCCCAGCAATACTGTACACAATTTGACATGAGACTGTACAATCACAAAACAGACTGTTATTAAACAAAAATGTTGTCTTGGCTTTTGCAAGGAAGGATTACAACATAATGCTACATTAATAGATACGTCTTTTTATGTATTTTACTGACCATCTTAGCTAAAAGCTAATGCATCATATACTAACGCTATGATTTATTCACTTGAACTGATCACCTTTCTAATCAAATTTATGAGATATTTATTAATTTTCTGCAAGGCCATGAGACACAGTCTGGGATTCTCTTTGTGAAGTTGGACAATGAAGTTAATGTTTTATATTTCCACGTCCTGTGAATTCAGCTAACAGACCATCTAGCTCCAAGTCCAACCCGTCTCAAGAGTTTTTACATGTTTTGTTTTCTCATCTTCATCTTACTTAATAAACAACTATTTTTCTTCTTACCAAGAATAATACAAGATCCACGGTGGTGAACTATACACTAGATAAGGTCAAAAGCTTTTTGTCTCCCTCAAAGCAGTATTTGCCTCCCATAACATTGCAGGGTTAATAGCTTGCTCCCGTACAAACTCGACTGATGGACTAAGATTCATTTTTTTCCCCCTAGTTAGTGTAGGATAATTTCTGAGACTTACTTCTCCAACACTTTAAATGTACGCTATCCATCACCTCATCAACAGATTTTTATCCACTTTATTAAATTAAAATTTTCTTTTTCACTTTTACTGGTGGCCAAAAACCTGTAAAATGTGTAGAAGATAATTGTCCACCAAATTAAAGGCATCTGGCTCACTTAAAGCATGAAAAAATTCAAGTCAGGGTCATTTTGGTAGACATAGAACTGCCACATGGAAAAACCAGCATCAAACCTCTCATTCTAATGCCACTGTTGTGCAGCTACACACACTGCGTAGGTCAAAGTCATTTTAAGGGCTGTATGAATATACTTGCACATGCAAAAAGAGACAGAAGGAGAGCCATGCTTCATTTCTTCCCGACAAAAGGACAGCCTCAAAAGGTTTTTTGTATTTTTCCCAGCTCAATTCCTTATTTTTAAGATCAGAAACATTTATTGTGATTATCTCCTGTTTTTCTGATGCTTCTGTTGAAGAACATTGATGGGAACTGACTGTAGCTGTAACCATTAACTGAAAGAAAATGTCAAATAATAAGAAGACTGGTAATTTATATGGTAATGAAAACAAACAAACAAACCAAGTAAGAGTTTTGATGATGCCTAATCAAAGAATAAACACTCCCCTAATCAAGTAATTATGTTGCAATATAAACTTTCTGTGGGGTCAAACACAGAAAGCGAAGAAAAGGATACGTAAAATATCATTGATGGTTCAGACTTTTTAAAACAAAAATATATCATAAAGAGGACAACACATTCAAAGTTTTTTCACATAACGGACTACTGACTTTAAATTACTTCTGGCACTGATATACAAAAAAGAGAGTTCATGTTCTTCATGAAAAATCAGACTTAATTAAAAGATATTTCTAAATCTAAATCAACCTATTTCAAAGGATTATATTTCATCTGCGGATCCTGACACATCCGTGGGTCCTGAGGGAACTGTCGAATGGAGTTGCTAAGCCACTATCCATCATGTTTGAGAAGTCACAGTAGATCAGTGAAGTTCCCACTGACTGGAAAAGGGGAAACAAACCCCGCCGTTTTTAAAAAGGGAAAAAAGGAAGACCCAGGGAACTACAGACTGGTTAGTCTCATCTCTGTGCCCAGCAAGATCAAGGAGCAGATCCTCCAGGAAACTATGCTAAGGCACATGGAAAATAGGGAGGTGATCGGTGACAGCCAACATGGCTTCACCAAGGGCAGGTCATGCCTGACAAATCTGGTGGCCTTCTATGATGCTGCTGCAGCATTGGTAGGTAAGGGGAGTGCAATCGATGTCATTTACCTGGACTTGTGCAAAGCATTTCACACTGTCCTGCACGACATCCTGGTCTCTAAATTGGAGAGACATGGGTTTGATGGATGGACCACTCAGTGGATAAGGAATTGGCTGGAAGGCCGCACTCAGTGTTGCAGTCAACAACTCAATGTTCAACTGGCAACCAGTGATGTGTGGCGTTCCTCAGGGGTCGGTATTGGCACTGGTGCTGTTTGACATCTTTGTCAGTGAAATGGACAGCAGGACTGAGTGCACCATCCGCGAGTCTGCCAACGACACCAAACTGTGTGATGCAGTCAACAATCTGGAGGGAAGGGATGACATCCAAAGGGACGTGGACAGGCTTGAGAGGTGGGCCCGTGCCAACCTCATGAAGTTCAACCAGGCCAAGTGCAAGGTCCTGCACCTGAGTCACAGCAATCCCAAGCACAAATACAGGCTCGGCAGAGTAATAAAGAGCAGCCCTGAGGAGAAGGACTTGGGGATGTTGGTTGATGCGAAGCTGAACATGAGTAAGCAATGTGCGCTTCCAGCCCAGAAAGCCAACCGCATCCCGGACTGCATCAAAAGAAGTATGGCCAGCAGGTCAAGGGAGGTGATTCTGCCCCTCTACTCTGCTCTGGTGAGAGCCCACCTGGAGTACTGTGTCCAGCTCTGAGGCCTCCAACATAAGAAGTTCACGGACTGGCCGAAGCAAGTCCAGAAGAGGGCCACAAAGATGATCAAAGGTCTGGAGCACCTTTAGGACATGCTGAGAGAGTTGGGGCTGTTCAGCCCAGAGAAAAGAAGGCTCTGGGGAGACCTTACATTGGCTTTCCAGTACCTACAAGGGGCCTACAGGAAAGCTGGGTAGGGACACTTCATCAGGGAGTGTAGCGATAAGACAAGGGGTAATGGTTTTAAACTGAAAGAGGGGAGATTTAGATTAGATATTAGGAAGAAATGCTTTACTGTGAAGGTGGTGAGGCACTGGAACAGGTTGCCCACTGAAGTTGTGGATGCCCCATCCCAAGGCCAGGTTGGATGGGGCTTTGAGCAACCTGGTCTAGTGCAAGGTGTCCCTGCACATGGCATGGGGCTTGGAACTTGATTATCTATAAGGTCCTTTCCAACTCTAACCGTTCTGTGATTCTAAGATTCATTGTCTCTCAGGAAAAATTCCTGAGGTGAAATGACAGTTCAACCACCTTTGTGCAAAGTAGTAGCCAAGCACCAGGGCCAAATTTTTGTTCCACGCTATTTGGGGATGTCTGCAAACATAAGCCTTTTGCTAGTTTAGCTGTGCTTAGCAGCTCTGAAAAATCACAGAATCATACAATCATTCAGGCTGGAGAAGACCTTTAAGATCATCTCCCAACCGTTAACCTAAAACTGCCACATCCACCACCTAACACTATCCTAACTAACCCTAAGCAACACATCTACATGTCTTTTAAAATGCCTCCAGGGATGGTGACTCAACCACTTCCCTGGACAGCCTATTCCAATGCTTGGCAACCGTTTCAGTGAAGACATTTTTCCTAATATCCAATATAAATCTCACCTGGCGCAACCTGAGGCCATTTCCTCTCATTCTGTCACTTGTTACTTGGGAGAAGAGACCCGACACCCACCTCACTACAATCTCTTTTCAGGTAGATGAGGTCTCTCCTCAGCCTTCTTTTCTCCAGGCTAAACTAACCTTTAGGCATGCAAAACTCTCACCTGAAATCACTCAGCAGAGTATCCCTCTGGGTAAACATACACTAGTCTCTAAGCTAAGATCAGGAGAAGACTTTCAAAACAAACCTCCTCATCTCCCTTGCTTACTGTGCTCACCTTCATTATCATCCAAATGTCTCCAAGTGAGAAGCTGGATTCCTTTAGAATGAATGAAACCAGTAAAAATGGAAGTTAAGGACCACACCTAATGCGTTCTAGCCACAAACGCATTTAGTTCCTGGAATCAGACTAGACCTGGTTTAAAGCGGAAAAAAAACCAAAACAAAAAAAACCAACCAACAAAACCCACAACCACAAACCTGGAACATGGACACCAGGTTCTCAGCACCTACTGTTTTGCCCTACAGACCCACTCTCCTGTTCACACTATTTGCTAACTTAGACATAGCCTTTGTCTGCACACCCCCACGTACAATCACAGGGATAATAATAATTAACTACTTCCTCCCTTGTGGAGGTGACAGAGTGACTGATTAGCTAGTGGGTGTGCAGCACTCTGAAAATGTGCAGTCCTACGTAACTATTCCCTCTGATTACAAATACTCTTGTGCTGTTATCATCCAAACAGAACACAGTGTGAAAACAAGAATCAATCTGGAACATCCCTGGGTTTCTCTACAGTAAAACTTTGCTCCAGTTAATTAAGACACTCTGATCATAGCAGATTTATTTCATAGAAGTTAATAATAATCTGACATACCCACTCAAATTACATTCCTTGTTTTTAGTTAGGATGCTGTTCTGTTAAATAGAAATCTGCCCTTTTATATACAGTAAAAGTTTTTCTAGACCTTAAAAGGTTATTCAGTATTTATCAATCAGGATCCAAAAAAAAAAAACCACCTATGAAAAATTAACTGAATTCTGAATGTCATTGCTATACACAATAGAAGAAACAAGTACCTGCCGTTGTTTCTGTGCATCTCCTACTTACTTATTTTGGCTTAATAGAACCAAAGATAATATAACGAATTTATAGATATTTACTTTTGAGACAGCCATTTTGTTAATTAGTATTTTTAATCTATCTTTTTGGCACTGTATTTAAGCTTCCAGAGTTCCTCACCTGTCAGGCTAGGCAGTACAGCAACAGCATATTGTGAATTTTGAATTTGTGGACTCCTGAAGCTGAGGCAGAAGATGACAAGGCAATGCACATGTTACTAAAAAAGATCATCTGTTAGGTATGCAATGAGAATATACTTCCTACCTGGAAACTAGGGCTCTGAACTACAGCTTTCACTCAGGCTACCGATGTGTTCTCCACTGCTCTTTGTGAGAATTTCACTGGTCGTTCTCAGCAGGGCTTTCGTGGATGGCTGAGAGACATGTTCCTCTCACATCAACAAAAAGAAGACAGAATGACTTGTAATTTAGGCCCAGCTTCACAAATGCAAAGATTTTAACATCTGTGCTCTGCTGCTCTATATTTCTGCTGAGCAAAATCTGTACTTCCCCAGTTTTTGACATATAAACTCGCCAGCTGCTTGGGATTTTGCTTCTGACTTACTCAAAGGCATTGTGCTGTTGGCAAAACCTAGGATTGGTTGCCACAGTTTTTAAGTGTCAATGGAGTCTGTAAATTAAACATCTCCATCCCTCCCAAAGGGGCTCATCTGACAAGTTAGTCTACCAGAACAAGCCTAGTGTAAAGCGTGAGGACATATTTTCTGCTTCAAAATAGAACAAGAGGAGGAAATAACCCCTTCTACTTAAAACAGCTTACTGTTTAGCAAAGTCATGCAGGACATGGAAAAACTTTAATTAATTTCTCTTGTTTGGCCAATTCGGTTCGAACTCCCAACTTCAACTCCTCAAGAAAGGTAACTGTCAGCCTACACTGCCGTGTATCTTCCACCCATCCGCTGAAAAGCGGGAAACATCACCAGATAAAGGCAACAAAAACGATCTCGTTCTCACCCTCGATCAAAAGGTAGTCTCGGCTTTCAATCTGGATAGTTCTGGCTATTTACACATGCACCTACTCACTCATCCTATTCTGCCTGGGCTTCTAAATCAGGTCAACAGACAAGGGAGTGCTCGCTGGCAGAGGACCCAGTACTCTCTGGGAATCCTGCAATCCCTCTGAACAGATTCTTCACCTACATGGTCTAGCATGAGGACGAATGTATGCAGTCGGGTTTGCAAGCCTGATGAGAGCTGTCGTATGAGAAGCCAATAACTAAAGAAACTAAACGTACTGCAAATAAATTACTGTATTTCAGTGCCTTTAAACAGACATTTAGAAGAAAGAGTGACAGGATCTTTCATATACACATTCAAAAATATTAGTCAAAATTACTTCCAAATACCAGTACGACAGCATAGTTTAGACCAAATATAGCAGCACATTCAAATACATATCACAATAAGGTTTTTCAGAACAAATGAACTACTGGTACCACGAAAAATTGGTACCTGACTACACACGATAGAAAAGAATGAAAAGGAACTTCTATAAACAGTCACTTTTCATGAAATCGTAACAAGAAGATGCTCCCAAGATATTTAAATGTGAAGCTTAGTTCAAACATTTAGTGGAGTATTGGATAAGACATGAAAATCTTACTACTCCTAGGCAAGCATTTCCGATGTAAACTAAAACCTGCCTCTTTGGTAGCTTTGGTACCTCAGTCACTTTTAAATCTCAGTCTATAAACTCGGTGATGCACTAGAGGGAGAACAGCACCATATATGAGAGTAACATCTCCTGCCTCTCTCCTTCCCCTACTTGAAAATTTAGTTTCAACATGACACTTTTCAAAACAGAAGAGTTATTGTGTGAAGGTAAGATAATGATTCACAAAGTCCTCAGTTGAGGGCAAACTCCTTATCATTTAGAAACAGAATCATGCGGCAGGATCCAAACTGTAATGATTATTTTTAAGTGGATCATAGAAAAACAGCAAAGTTGGCGAGATGCACTCATTCTCTGGTAATTTACAGCATCAAAAGACTACAAAGAAAATAAAAAAAACAACCAAAAACCAAAACTAGATCAGCCTGAATCATCATTTTGTTTGAGAAATAATGGTGAGTGTGAATTCATTAATTGATCCAGGAATAAAGCCTGATGTCATTTCCAGCATTATTCTGAAATGCAACTTGTAGAACTATAATTACAAGGAAATTACTGGGAAGAGAAGGCGGCTCACGATACTTATCATAACAGAGATACCATTAGCTTAAGAAAGAGAGGAAATACTCCTAGGTGACACTTATGTCACAACACAGAATTGCAATAATATGCATTATCACAAAAATAATAATGTTTCTTGCTGATGGACTTAAAGGGCTGCCTGAAATTCAGAATAAGATTATTGTGAAAGCAATAAACTTTGGAACTTAGATTATGAATCGGTTGAGGAGGTCTTTTGCTTCAAAAATATTTGGGTAGAGAATAATTTTCCCCCTCTGTTAGAAGAGATTCATTAGTAAAGCAACTGAGACAGAAGGCAGAATGGCAGGAAGGCTTGCCTTCAAACACTAGCCAGGAGAGGGGTTCCTAAAGAAAGCAATAAAGCAGTGGGAGTAGGACTACTTGCTGCTTTGGAAGTGGGTGCCTGGCTGCACCTGTCCCTCCTCACCACTAGTTCCCTAAGAGAAGCCACCAGCCCCTCTAGTAGGTATCCATTTACTCCAGAATAAAGTCCTGCCAGCTTTGGTCTCTCCCAGGAGCCAAGGCAGGAACTAGCTGCTCTGCCAGTCCAGCATTTGGCCTGAGTATGGCAGGGCTACAGACCGGTAGTCTATGCACCTCTTCCTCACCGCCCATACTTTTCATCTGACCTCAGAGTAACCTGGACTGGACAGACCAGCTGTTCTAAAAAGTTGTATTTTAGAACACACATATTTGGTGCACAGTACCTTTGTAGAGTGTCATTGGTCTTTCACATCCCTTTCATGGATGTACACAGTGAGGATTAACCTTCACCTTTGCAAATCATCTAACTTTGCAGCACATTCCTGTTAGTGATGAGTGTTGAGAAGGGAGGAAAAGACAGTATTTTTTCCTTCTGTGACTTTTTTTTTTTTTAAATCTATAAATAATTTGTCTTGGGCAAAAGGAATTTGCTGGCACTAACTAGACACGGCATCTCTGAGCACTGGGCAAAACAACTGAGTTTGTGACCACACCCAAGTGTTAGTTATCATGACATTTTGGTAACAGTCTGGGCTTACATCATGCACGTACTTCACACATTGTGTTAGGGCATTGCCCGAGTGTGTGTACCCAAGCTGGAAGGTTTCAGTCCTGCTGTGTTTACTTAGCTTTATAACAACATGACAAACCCCTGAAACCACAACTGCTCTACTTTGCATAACGAAGCTGACATTGCTGGGGGTACCGACACTGGACCAGGCCTGCAGGACCCTAACCCTGTGATAAACTGCTTGAAGCTACAGCCCGACTCAGTCTGGTAGACGTTCAGGGACAAGCTGAAACACAGCCCTATTCTACCCAACACCGCCCATAACCCAGGGTAACAAGCTACCCTGCTGTCTTCCCCACCAGACACTTAGGAAGCAAAGGCGGCTACTCCCCGAGAAGCATGATGGCACTGGAAACCTCTAAACTGCAGAACTAAGGTTTTCACTGGTTTCCCCCCAGGCACCCAATCACAGCAGCACAGGAGTGTCTACAAAACAACTCTTTGTATGCCCATAAACCACTGATTAAATGAATGGCAGCATAGTGAAACGTGAATCCCATTGGATTCCCCCCCACACTCATTAAAGGTCTGGGTACACTGGTGACACAGATGATCTATATACGCAAGATGAGACTACAGCACAATCACTGTACTTCACAGAATTACGGACTGGTTTAGGTTGGAAGGGACCTCTGGAAGTCATCTGGTACAAGCCCCTGCACAAGTAGAGCCACCTACAACAAGCTGCCCAGGACCAGGTCTAGACGTTTTTTTAATATCCCATAAGGATGGAGACTCCACAGCCTCTCTAGGCAACCTGTGCCAGTGCTCATTCACCCTCAGAGTGAAAAACTGTTTCCTTGATGTTCAGGAGGAACCTCCTGTGTTTCAGCGGGTGCTCACTACCTCTCACCCTGTCACTGTCTACCACTGGAAAGAGCCTGGCTCTGTCCTTTTGCACCCACCCTCATATATTTATGTAAATTGATAAGATCTCCCCGAGCCTTCTCTTCTCCAGGCTGAACAGTCACAGCTCTCTCAGCTTTTCCTCACAGGAGAGATGCTCCAGTCCCTTCATCACCTCAGGCACCTTTTGCTGGCCTCTCTCCAGAGGCTCCATGCCTCCCTCTCTTGCACTGGGAAGCCTGACCTCAAACTCACTGCCCACAAGGCAGAATGGTAAGAGCTCTAAGCGCTCTACTAATGAAGAAAACTTGTTTTCCAGAGCATACAGGAGCTCAGGCTGCATCTGCGTCAGTACAGACTCAAGTCCCAACCACGCTTGAGCTGTGTCGGTGTACATCTGAAAATTATCCATAAACCTGCTGGTCTCCACAGATACTTACTTGTGGAACTGCATTGTCATGTGTAGCAGTCCCATGGGCCTCAAATCCTCATCTCAGTAAGATTAAGTCTGTCATGAAAGCCTGAAAGCTAGATGATGATAAGTGGGAGAAGGTATTCTGTAAGCATTCCAGACTCTTCCAACCACAGTTAAGCCCTGGAACATCCACTTCGTCCTTGATAACAAGAAGCACTCAGCTTCTAAGCATAGACGCATTCCCTCTGCAGGAGATGCAGAACTCCTTACAGCACGCCTCTAAAGCCAGTGTTTGTCACGCTGCAACCTGAAGCTGTTTTCATGTTTCACAGATGTGCTAAGCAGCTGCTGCCAGCATTCACCAAGCATTGACCCTTACAGAAAGGTACTGGCGTATAGTCCTACAGTGCTCGTAAGGTGGATGAGCCACGACCGCTGTGCATGCAGTACAAGGGAGAGCCTGCAGGTACCCTGAGGTGAAGGCAGACATCTGGGACAGCTATTCCATCAGAATGCACTCTATCCAGACGCAAGCATTTTCCTACAAACAGGCCAAGGGGCTTGCTCAGCTGTATTTAACAGAAATAATGACAGCAAAATTGTACCTGTGCCTAAAGTACACTCCATGAGACAAATCACTCTGAGTCTTGCAAATTATAAATACCTAAACACCCCACAACTTACTATCCTGACACTCAGTTGTAACATTTCTGTTCCATACCCAAAGGAAACAGAACAACCTAGAGGTGAACTCCTGGTCAGGTAAAGAAAACACGACACAGAGTTTCATCCTGGGGACTAGACGCTGGATTTCTGTGGAAGATGGAGTTGCAGAATTTGGACAGTTTTCATTGTTAGAAAAGCTCTGTTCTGTTCATTCAGAAAGGCAGGCTGGGCAAAGAGGTCAGAGCATTGTTACACTATTGAAAGTAAAGAATGAGGTGGGGAAGCACACTTACTTAGCAGAAAAATCAAAATAAGATTAAAATTAAATAATCAAATCAAATGGAGAAATTAAACTGTTTGTACAAACATCCTAGACATCTAGGTGATAAACCCAAATAATTGCTAATCTACAGATGTAGATTTGAAGAGGGAGGTATAACTGAAGCAAAGATTTACATAAGTCAAAGTTCAGTGATTAGCTTCTTTTTTACTTCAGAACTGGCTTGCAGACAGTGATCTTTAATATTTTTGATTTCAATGCTAACAGAGAAAAACTGATACAAAAGCTGGTGCCATGGCAGATGACTGACTCACAGATAATGTGACAGACAATCAAGTAGGGCTCAAATCAAAGGGCTTTTGATCAAAAGGGGAGTTATAATCTCCCAGGGCCATTTAACTAAACGATACGAAAGGTCTCAAGCAGATTGCCTTTCCATTTCTGTAAGCTTAAAAACTGTAAATTCTAAACCAGAAAAGCACTACACAGAAATACTTCTTAAGAAAAAGAACATGTGGCAGAACTACAGTCAAAAGTAACTGTAGGAACATTTGATTACAACTTGGTACCATTTGCTATGTGTAAACAAAAAAAGTTGAACACCAGTAGTAAAGGTATGCTATAGGTACGTTGTGTTTCAGAGTTACATTTAGCAAAAGCTGACAGAATTACAAGTGTAAATAACTGGATTTAGATTCAAAACAAGAACTGGGAGTAATTTCATAACATTTTATGGAATAGCCTAGAAAGCCTCAATTCTACATAAAAGGAAAAATGAAAAATAATAAAGGCAGCATGGATAGGAGGGCAGGTAAAGGGAGAAAATTGGAATAGGTAAGCCAAAATTTGCGAAATTTCTCAAATCGTTAATAGAAAGACTCAAATGGAGAACTCTAAGGATCCACATGAGACTTTTTTTGTAATCATAAAACACTTAAAATCACATTCCCTCACCAAACTACTGCAGTAGAACACTTAATATTTATTAACATGGAAAACCCATACATAATTTGCAAATATTTGTTTTTAGAGAAACACAGACCACATTTGCAATGATAATGAAAGAGTTTCCACTGTAGCACCCACTGAAGATAAACATTACAGAGGATTTACTAAAGTCAGAACCCTGTCACTCAGCAGGCCCAGACACCCCTTATCAATGATTTTCAGAAGGGCTGGCTAGGAAGTCATCCTGCATTGTAACTCCTGAAATATCACCTAAAAGACAGGAAAGGGGTGAGGGAAAGAGAGCGCATACCAAGAGCTATTCAGTTACAACATTTCAGATGGTTTGCTACACAAAGTCAGTGGTTTTGAGGAACTGGGCATCTGCTAAGCAACTGATCTGGTGTCATACAACAAACCGACATATCATGCATTAAATAACAGTTGTTTAAACAGTAAATATTAAATTACATAGGCGAAAGCCCTCAACTGACAGCTGTCTTCCAAACAGGTTCCCAGCCATATTAAGATTGGAGTAAGAAACTTAAATATCTTCATCCATAAGATAGAATAAAAACATAAAGTTATTACTGACAGTACTTTTATACGAGCAAGAGCTGGGGACTGGTACATTAAGAAGAGGCTATAATGCTGAAAAGTAATTAGAATAACCTGTAAACCAAAACCAGGCAAACACTGTGCATCTGCGTACTGTTAAATGTAAGCTTGCCAAACAATGAACAAATGAACCCTGAAAAGCAATTATTCAGAAGAGTATTTCAGTTACAGCAGATAGCCATCTAAATATGACTAGTTTAATGTCATGGCTCAGAAGGCTGTCGCACTCCTTGAGCACACTTTAACAGTGGTATCCCAACTAGCAGAAGAGAAATTTTACTCCTGTATCTGTAACAAAAAGTATATACACGTCAGTGTTCAATTCTCAT